>NW_022631270.1:0-225337 GCF_010015895.1 Lontra canadensis | reverse complement strand
GGTCCCTTTCAGCACATAGCTGTTAAGAGACAGATAGGATCCCATTATGTCTCTCCTTCAGTTATACCGATGAACATCGGTTATCCTTGAAAATAAACTCCATCCTCCTTAGGATGGCTCAAAAGGCACTTTTTACCCGATGACTGCATATTTCTACCACAATTCTCACAAGTCAAGCCCTGTTGCTGACAGAACACATTCTTCTCTGTGCAATTCCACAGAAGCAAAATAACAGCCTTTTCTTTCTAACCAATTCTGATGATTTTAATGTGGCCCAATAGTATATGCACAATTGTAATGTACTTCATGTTTAATCATATTACATTATCAGTAAGTAAAACCTCTAAATCCTTGTTTTTTATAAACTTTCTTGTACTTGAGTGATTTCTTTTTGTTTTAACCAAAGGTAGGACTTCTCAATTAACCGTATGAAGTTCCTCTTTTGATACGTCGCGTAAGATTCCACTTTGCCAAGATCTTTTTGGACCCGAATTCTGCCACATAACACCAGAACTGCTTGCTTGCCCCAGCCTTGGGTCATCCCAACATTTCGTTAACATGAGGGGACATGCTGTAACTGAGGAACATGGGATTTCGTGGTTCCATTTTAATTAGAATGGTTTAAATTCTAACCCCATCACGGACAAGTTGTCAAGCAGTAAGTAATGCCCCTTAAGGGGCCCTGGCTGACTCACTTGGTGGAATGCGTGCTCTTGATCTTGGGGTTGTGAGTCTGAGTCCCCCGTTGGGTGGAGAGATTGAGGGAGATGACCGTTAGTGTGACGATGTGGGGAAGATGACGATTAGCTAAGCATTTTGTGTTGGATGCTGTCCTGAGCGCTTTACCCACAAACATGCTGAGGAGGGTACGTACAGTCAGGAGCCCCATCTCTCTGATGACCACGCTAAAGGTTAAAAAGAATAAATAACATGCCCTGTACACGGTCAACAAATGATGGTGCCAGTAGACAGAAATGCTGAAGCCCACATGAGCGCACATATCTTGTGCGCGCGTCACCCACCGTTCAGACAAACAACTGTTTCACTGATCCTCGGCTGATGGGAATTAAGGTCGTTTCTCATTTTTCCCCATTAACAAGCAATGGCATGCCTGTTCATGTATCTTTGCACCTTTCTGAAGTTAAATTTCTAGAAGTGGAAATTTTAGGATAGATGGTTATGACTATTTTTGTTGAACATTGTCATTTTTGTGCTCTAACTTTTATGACTAAAAACATAAATTTTGGGGGGTAATTGGCAAGGACTGATATTAGTCCCTGGGTGGCGTCAATTCTGGACCCCCTGTGGTGAGCTTTGCCTCCGGTGCTACCAATCCTGCTTGGGCCCTCACGCTCCACACCCTGGGGCTGACCAGCTGTATCCTCAGGAGGACTTCCTTCATTGCTGCTCTTCTAGAACCAGGTCAACCAGCCTCCCATCCCGAGCTGCTGGCCCCTCCCACCATTTCTGGACCTAGATGAGCAGCTGCAGTAGGGGCCCAGTGATGGAACATGTCAGCTTTCCTCTCTGGGGACACACTTAGACTAACCGGAAGCAGGAGCGAGTGTAGCAGGCAGGTAAGTCCTCTTCCTTCTCAACACCTCCTCCAGGAAACGGTTCTGCAGACCGCCTTAACCCGACGCATGCCACATAGCCAAGCCAACCCACATAGGACCATTTCGACATGCCCAGGAATGCAACACCCTGTACCACTTTCCAGGTCATCCCAGGCTCGCTGTCCTTACCTCTCACTCCCATTGCCACTCGCACTCCGCCCATGCTGGTTTTCTGGCTCACCCGAGATACTGAAGTTTATGCAAGTGTTTTATGAGTTATAAAGCACAAAGCAAAGGGTATTTTATTACTGTGTTTTCTGTTACGTTCAGGAATGCTTGGGGGCATTCAGACAGACATTCCTTCATTAAGATAATCAAGATTACTGTTATTTAAATGTCATCACTCAGTGCAGGTCTAAGAAGGATTTTGCCACATTTCTGATGTTTGCAGTTCTGTGTTTGCCTTCCGGGCGCGGTGGTGAACTGTAAGAAGGTACCCTAGGAACACTGACATGGAAGGGACACCTTCCACCTGTCCCTAAGGAGAGCGTGCGGGAGGAAGGAGTAGAACACCCTAGCACGCTCTTGTGCCTTCAGATGTGGCATGTGCACCCCCGGTGTGGAGTTCCAAGGTGAGATTGAGAAATATAAAATGAGCCAGAAGTAGCACGAAAGCGAAGGAGGGTGAACGAGAAAATCAAGAACTCCTTGACCCTACCCGCTTTCAGACAAGGACCTTTCAGTTTTGCCAGGGGAGTTCCCTTTTCCAATCTCACACACACACACACACACACACACACACACACACACACACACACACAACTTGTGGATAATTCATATTCAACTCACCCCACAGTTAGCAAAGCCCTAAATTATCTCCTTCTGTGTGCTGTTACAGCACCCAGTTGTTTCCAGATTACTCTCTGCTGTTATTACCGACTTAATTAACTGCTTTCTGGCTGGACTATAAACCTGAGAGAGGAGGAAGCTGTCAATTCCACTCTGTCATGTTCTTGGCACCTAACATATTGTCTGGATTTTTTTTTTTTAATGTTTACGGAATGATGAATGAAAGAAAAAATGAAGATGAACTGACCATGTGTCTGGCCTTCACTAAATATTCTTAGTTTTCTGTAACTATCCCCAGTCGCAACCTTCAGCTTAAAGCAAAGTCGATACCTAATAAATGTGTGTTGATGAATCAATAAAACAGGTATAAGTTTATATAAAACTAGCTAATGGCTCAAAGTATTCTAAAATGTTCTCTTCTCATTTACATTCAAGGAATATAGGCCAAAGAGAATGACTGCTTAGTGTTAAAAAACAGAAATCTTTGGGGCACCTGGGTGGCTCAGTGGGTTAAAGCCTCTGCCTTTGGCTCAGGTCACAGTCTCAGGATCCTGGGATTGAGCCCCGCAACCACAGAAACGTATCTCAGGTTTGGCTGGTCCTTTTCCCCTATGATACATGCTACATAAAACCCTGGATTAAAGTAATTCTTTCTTTGGTTTAAATCCTTTCCTTTAGGGTATTTTGTTGATTGCACTTACATTGATCACAGGGGGAAAGTGAGATTTACAGAGATAAACCATCTTTTCTTCCTCTTGGTCCTTTGAAGCCAAATTATTTTTAAAGGATCAGAGGTCATTTGAGGCTCATGGGACTATCCCAAGGGCCAGATTCTGTCCTTATTTTTTTGATACAGTGAACCATTTTCTTCAATGGGCATTTAAAATTTACAGCTCCCAGGGCCTTAGTAATCCCAGGAAAGGCCCCTGCTGGCAATCTTATTAGCATCTCTGCCTCTTGATTTTTACTTAATTCCTTTTAATATTCTACCATAATGCTGTCATACATTATGGAATTGAGGGCTACAGAATGAGACAATTATTTCACTACATCATTAAGCCTGCAGTGAGTTAATAAATGGCTCAGAACGTGCTTTGAGATCATATACAAAGAGGTTTAAAAAAACAGAACGCCAAGGCAACACTTGTTGAATCACAGTTAATTAGAGAGAAAAGGGTATTGAGGTGAATGTTTGAGATAGTGGCTCACACTAAAATGACGGATTAGGTCTGTGTTTCCTATTTGTATTTACAAAGGATTGAGTGGCATTCAATTCTTGAGTTATGCTCATGATTAGAGGGCCAAACAGGCTTTGGGGAAATTGTCCTTCTCTTTTCAAAGCCCTAGAGCAGAGGAGGTCAGAGCAGAGAGATGAGAGATGTAGGGGGAATGGTAGAGGGAAAAAACAGAACACTCATCTAGCATTCAAGTGTTGGCAAAGATAACAGAATGTCTCTTACTGAGGGTCACTTGTAATTTTTAAATCCCATTCACACACAGCATCTCATTCTAGCTCACAAAAACTCTGGAAACAATGTCCTTGCCCCAGTAAAAAAAGGTAGAACTCCCTAACTTCCCTTTCCGGAGCCCTAACCCTGCCTTACCTCCCTGTGGACAATGGGTGCTCTAACTCAGTGCTTCTCAGCCTTTCCTAGGGACACGGGTCACCTGAGGATCTTGTTAAAATGTAGATCTCGAGGCAGTCTGTGCAGCCCAGGATTCTGCATCTCTCACAAGGCCCAGCAGAAGCTGAGGCTACGGCCGCTCAGAACTGGCACCTGTGAGCAGCATCATCCTAGAGAGACTGGTGTCCCGTGTAATCACACAAAATTCAGAAGTGTGCATTCAAAATGCACACTTAATGAGATGCATCATTGCTCTTGTGCTCCTTGATAAGTAGGAGACGTACGTAGTCAGTGAGTGACAGACTCTGTCTGACTCTCACAAAGCCAAGCCAAGCACTTCTAGAGCTGAATCAAAAGCAGAGATCAGGAAGCTGTGAAGGGCCTCCTGGAGATCTTGGGTTCAGGACACTACGGCATGAGGTCTTAATCATTTTGGGGTCGTCCACCCTTTCAAGTATGTCTGAAAAACTATGAATTCTCTCCCCCAGAGAAATGTACACATAGGCCAACAGACAAGTTTGTATGTAATTGTATCTGTTCCTACACCCTTTTGTTCCATAAGCAATTTAAGAAATCTTGACCTGGGGACGTCCCAGGAGCTAGAAAAACAAACAAACGAAAACATTTTTAAACTCTTATTGGGATATAAACAGTTTTTAAATGCAACTCTTGTGGGAGGGCTAAGCCAACAACCGAAAAGCACAGATGAAACACACACACACAAGGCGGGGTGGGGGGAACCAGAGAATTTGAGACTTTATGACTTTATGACAAAAGCCATGGAAAATTATCAATAGCCCAAAGGAGATCAGGGGCAAGCAAACAAAATGAGAAATTGCAAAAATTAGCAACTGACCCCATTTCTCAGCGAATGGTCCCTGGGTCACCAGAATCTGAAACTTCAAGGTTGCTCAATAAAATGCGGACTTCTGGGCCATACCCCAGATCACATGGAGACATGGTTCAGAAATTGGCATCGTATAAGACCCCTAGGTAATTCCTATGCACCTTAAAGTTTGAGAAATACTACGCCTCAGATTACATTAATGAAATTAAGCGATCCCCTACCCCCACTCCCATTCAGAGCTCAGAAAGAGTCAGATGCTGTATGAGGCAGCCCTTAGAACAAAGAAATGGATTCCAAGAGAACAGTGATCCAAAATACATTCTTGAGTTATGCTCATGATTAGAACAGGCTTTTAAATTCAGCAACCTTTGGAGGAATTCAAATCTGTTTCCTGTCCTGAGCTCCACTCTTTGTTCCTGCCTTCCTCTCTTCCCCCATACTCAGGCTCATAAATCCCCTTCCCTTTTCTAGGGCCTCACATATGAATTGGCTATAATGCGGGATAGATTATGTAGGAAGTTTGTAGAATAAAGAGTAGGCAGTAGAGGAAATGTCAAGGTAATACATAAAGAAATGGCTTTGATATAACTAAATCTATAAATATTGGTATATGGATATGAGTCTCTATAAAAGCCAAAATCTATGGTTCTCAACCGTGGCTTCCTATTAAATTGAATAAAATCACAGAGACCTAATCTCCAACCTCAATGGTTCTAATCAAGAAGGTATGAATAAGACAATTATGGCTAAGGGTTGGGGTTCTAATCATCTGTGTTTAAAATAAAAAAAAATCACCATTAAATATTCTCACATACAATCAATAATAAGACCAACAATAAAAGGTATTGAGTGTTTAATATGAAAAAAGCACTAAATGTTTTATAAGCAGTAGCTTATACAGTCTTTCTAACATTTCCATAAGTAGGAACTGTGAGGAATACCACTTTTACAACCAAAGTCCCAGAAGACAGATAACTGTCTCAAGGTCACGACTGCTAAATGCAGAGCCCTCCTTGGAACTCTGACACAAGTGCCCACACTAAGCAGTAAGTTATGCCCCCGTGAAGCCATCATTCAGAACCACTGGTATATATGTATGACCACGTACGTATGTGTGATATACACACACATGTGTGTGGTGGAGAGAGAAAGAATGTATGTGTATACCCTGGGAAAGAGGCAATTCTGGGGCTTAGGACACTTGGCGCAGAGAGGTGTCCTCAAATAAAAGCTGTGCCAGCCCAAGGAGCGGTTGAGAGTGATCATTTGCTCGTGGGCCAAGGAGAGAAGTCACCACGGAGTGAAGTGAGCACAGAAAGTAACTAGGAGGTTGACTAATGTAAACTTAAGTTGACATTTTGCTGAAGACTAGCTCTACTTCCCCCATCTTCCCTGCTGAGGGAAACCACACTACATATCGCATCCTTCCAATTCCTCTTCATTTACTCTGCTAAGGTTAAAAAGAAAAAAATTAAAAAAGGAGAGAGAGAAGAGAAGAAAGAAAAGAAGAGAGAAAAGGAAAGAAAAGAAAACACATGATAGGATAAAGGTAGGTGGAGGGATGTAAAAGAACAAAGTCTTCTGACAATTAGCTAATTTGTGCTAAAAGCACAATACTTTCTCCCTAGAAAAATGTACCCAGAATGTGCCACAGAAGATTCTTTGGGGTTTCAGAATTAAGCCTGGTCACCTGGTCTACGGGATCTATAACTCCTCAGATACCCAGCAAAGGCAACCTTGCCCAAGCATGATTTCAGCAGAGCCCCTGCCCATTTCTTCGTTCTAATTACGTTTTTCGATTATAACTAAGAAACACGTTGCTGCAGGTCTACTTAGTGACAGCCTAAAGCAGAAGCCAGGTCTCCTGCTTCCAAAGCCCAGGGTTAGTTTCACCAGTGACATCCTACTATGCAGAAAGCATAGGGCTAAGAGCCAAGATTCTAGGACCAATCCTCCTGGGTTCAAATCTTGGTTCTAAAACATCCCATGTGACATGGAGCACAGCCTGGCAATGGGAAGACAGAAATAAAAACTTTTTGGGGGGGTGCCTGGGTGGTTCAGTTGGTTGAGCGCCTGACTCTTGGTTTCGGCTCAGGTCATGATCTCAGGACCCTGGAATTGAAGTCCGTGTTGAGCCCCTTATTGGGCTCTGTGCTCTGCACTCAGCAGTGTCTGCTTGAAGACTGTTTCTGTGTCCATCTGCCCCTACGCCTCCAATCTCTTTCTCTCAAATGATTAATCTTTAAAAGACACACACACACACACACACACACACACACACACACCTTCTTTTTGGTTCTTGGATCTGTATATTCTGTACCTCCCTGCCTGACCCAGTGTACTAGGTGGAATGGTGTCCTCCCCCCCGCCAAAAAAATCCATGCCCTTCTCAGAACCGCTGGATGTGACCTGATCTGGAAACAGGGATGTTGCGGGTGTCATTAGTTAAGATGAGGCCACAGTGGGGTATGGTGGGCCCTGCACCCATGATGTCTGGTGTCTTTATAAGAAGAGGAAAGACCAATAATGTCTAGTTATTGAATCACTATAGTCCATACCTGAGACTAATGTAACATTATGTGTCGACGATACTTCAATAAAAAATAAAAGAAAAATAGTAATAACCTTCTTAAGTGGGGGAAAGACGTCACAAAGACAGTGGGATACACAGTGGAGAAGGCCATGCAAGGATGAAGACAGAGAAAGAGGTGATACATCTATGAGCCAAGAAACACCAGAAGCTAAGAGAAAGGCCCAGGACGGTCTCCCCTGGAACCTTCAGAAAGAACACAGTGTAGTCAGCACCGATTTCAGGCTCTGGCCTCCAGCGCTGTGAAAGAATGCACTTATGTAGGTGTAAGTCACCAAATTTATGGCGATTTGGGATGGCAGCCGAGGAACACTAATACACGCAGCCTGCCTTCTGGAGGGAGCAGGAGGCCTGGCTTCCCTAGCCAGCTAAGGATACAGAGTGTAAATAAAAGGACACTGGGAGCCCTGAAAGCCACGTGAGATGACTCAGTTCCCTACATGAACGTCATCCCCACCAACCCATCTTCCCTAGCTGAGCACTGAGTCCCTGTGTCTGTTTCCTAATCCCGGCCATTCTGGAATACAGGTGTGAGCTGCCCCATGGAAGGGTTCTGGGGGCACGCTCATCAGAACAGCACCTGTCAGTGGGGCAAAAAAGCAGAGGTGGGGCGAGGAGGAAGCGGAAGCCCAGTACAACTGTGACAGAGGCCCTGGCAGTCCTGCAGGGAGTTTCTGGAGCTGCAATGGCCCTGTGGACTGTTCTCAGACTGGGCTAGGAGGCCCAGCCCTCCTTAGAACTACCCTTAGATGCACGAGGCTCACCCAGAAGAGCCACAGCTTTGGTCAAGGCTACTTCTGTCGGCGACAAACAGATTCCGGTGATGTATCCAGCTGTAAGCAGCTGGGAGTGCGCAGCTGGGTCCTGGGTCTGGCAGGTGCATTGAAGCATTCCCCCCGCCTTGTACAAGTGGCCTTCCTTTTGTTGAACCATCATTTGTTATGAGAAGGCGGCCAAGTGAGAGTCTACCTGACTAGAATCTCCTTACTCTGGGGAAGAATCCATGCCAGGTATCGCGTCTGAGGGGCTCTCACATCATGCAGACAGCGATGATCGGAGAGGTCTCTGCCTTGCATTCTTACACACTTCCCTCTCTCGCTCACACCTCTTCCGTGACGACCCACCACAGTGACTAAGAATCTCTACTTGAGAGTGGCTTCTAATCACATTTGGACCATGGCAGTTCCTCCTTTTTCTAGTGATCTCTGGACAGAGAGGATATTCCTCTGACTCTGCATGGAAATCGCCACCCACTTGTCCATTCGTTCATTCATTCATTCGTCAATCATCACACAGATTCAACACATCTTCTACGCTAAATAAGGTATTGAGCATTCACATGATGAATGAGATTGTAAAAGGCCTTACCTGTCAAAACAAGGAGTTAGAATTTCTCTAGACACCCTGAAGGATTATGGGCAATACTGTGACTTGAACAGGTCTGGGTTACTGAAAAGCCCCTCTGTCGGTGATGGAGCAGATGGGTTGCTGGAGGGCTCACGGGAGGCAATGTGCAGGTGGGGGCTTTATATATTAGCTGAGACCTTCAGACCTCCCTGAGTCTCCCAGCTTCTGTCCTTCTTCTCAGACCCACTCTGCCCACAAGTCAGCCGCATTGCCAATGAGCACACAGAGAGCCTGCTTGGGTGGGAATACTCACACTGTCCTCCTAGGCCACAAGCAGCCCATGGGGCCCAGTCACATGCCTTCATATGTGCCCCCACACCATGGATGTGACCCCAGGTCACAAACACTCAGTGGGAAGCACACGGCTATCTATGTAGACTGGGCACCTCTAAAAAAAAATGAGCCCCAAGGGGATGGATGATTCCCTTTTGGCTTTTCCCCTCAACAGCCTCAATAGCTTTGGGCCCATCTCTCAGTGGGTGGGACTTCCACATTAAACACAAATTATGGATCTAAGTGTATAACCTGGTAGTAGAGACCATATTCCAAAGAAACAAAAGGGAGTTGTTGGGTTTTTTTGTGTTTTGTTTTGTTTTGTTTTTTTTAAGATTAGCCAACTATGGACTGGAAAATAGAAGAGAAAATATCATATTAATAATAATTATTCAAAGGCAATAGCTTATGTTCTTTAATGCAGTTCCAACAAAAATGTCACTGTAAGAAATGATATTTCATTTCAATACTAACAAATCAGGTACTTAGTGTGCTGGGGGAGAAATGATTGGAACTACTTTAAAGCTGTGTTAACCAGAGAAACTGCAAAAATATTTATATTCTTATGAAGGAAGGAAGGAATGCCCCTCATGGGTGTATTTAAGTGTCCTCCATCTTTTGGATAAATGGTAATGCTGAACAAAAAATGGAAAGATGACCTTAGAATAATAACCTCAGGACTCAATTGGGACTAAGCTTCTCAATGTACAAAAATCATTTGCAATATGTTCAGGATGGAAATTTCTATGCTGCTTTATAGCTCATAGACTTCAGTATATACCTCAAACAAAATCACCAAAACACCCAACTCTGGGCCGCCTTCCTTCCCCTGGGGTGCCCCCCCCCATATGTAAAATTATTTACCATCCTCTTACTCACTGTCTGCGACTCTGCTCAGTGACTCAACAATGTTTTTAAGGATCGAGAAACAAAGGGAAAGAGAAAAACAATCCACTCGGAGAGGTGTTTCATATAGAGAACGGGACTGTTAAAGCAAAACCAGGTCTGGCACCATTAGCGCCTTTCTCTCCCAATTCGTTCTCTATCCTTTCTTACAAAGACTCATGCAAAAGCCACGTGGACAATTTCCCAGGGCAAGCTGGGCTGACAGGTGAAAGCCATCCCACTGGGCAAGCTTCTTCCATTCTTTGTCATTTCTGGCAGCCCCTGTGTTTGTTACATGGCAGATTTGGGGGGGGGGTGTGGTAGGGGCCTGAACCCAAGAGTCATTTAGTTTACAAACAACAACTCCAGAGGACTTTGAGTTTCTAGTTGACTTATGGTGAATGGCATTGATGCTTATCTGACCGGAAGCTCTTAGTCTGAATGGGGGCTTGGAGAAACAAGGTCAATGAAAGTCACCAATCCAATAGATCTGTTAATGATGCACGCATTTGTCCTTTAAACAAGTGACTGGCCCTTATCCATTTAGAGGCACACAGCTAGAGGGAAACAAGTCTATATCCATAATGCCTTCGAGTCACAATACCCCAAGCTTATTTTTCCCAATCCTACAGGTTTTGAATGCCAAGAGACTGAACCTATTAGTGATGATATAACCTCCAAGTGCATTCCTATCTGAATTTTCTTTCGGCCTTTACAAAACTCTTGTGCAGCAGGGAGGAAAGGAATCCTTAAGATTATCAATATCTGATATGTGATACACAGGTTCATAGCGGTATGTGGCTTGTGGCATTGCTGATAAATGGAAAAGTGAGGTCTGTTGGTGCCTGACCCCCATGCCCCTCCGATGCTCTCTTCTTATTCTGCATCGACATTCATGTGGGTAAAGTGGACTAATTCAATCTAATAATTTATTAATTCAATAACACAACATTTATTTTTAGCAACTGCTTAAACAAACAGGTTATTTAACAGAATTAATAGGTCAAAGCTGGTGGTTCAGTAGTCCTGTGTAACAGAAAAAAAAAAAAAAAAAAAACCTTGGCCAGGTGGGAAGTTAGGTAATATTCCTCAACTGTCACTCCCTATACTCCCTTTGATAGCTAACAAGATTTTCACAAGCACAGGACCATGTAGATGCCAAGTGCTTTCTGGCTGTTCTAGGAGAATATCAAAGCCAACACAATGAGCCTTAATGCTCATAAGGTCCAGGTATCCTTGGGGTCGAATGGAAGGCTGTCAGCTCGCCTAACAAATTTAAAAGAATCTATTACCATGGCACTGTCACAGTGTCCCTTATTTACGATCCTCTAGTGGGGGAGTGGGAAGAACAGCTAAAACTGCCCACTACAGCAGCTCTCCAGCTGCTCATGCAGTTAATAGAGCCGTAGAAAGAATGTGATTTATAAGAGCCTTTCCCTTGACACCAGAGCCTGAGTCCCAGATCCACTCATTTTGGGGAGACGCATGTCAGGTAGTCACTTCTGTGCACTCTGATGACAGCAGGGTAATAGCGAGCTGCTGATTTAGATAAGCACGGAGGCTAGAGGCATAAAATACCTGGATGGAAAGCTCACTCTCTAGGCACCAAACCACGGCCTTGGTGATGCAAGGGGAGCTTGGCTGACTGGTGCAGGGGGTAACAAGGGAGCCCTGTGCATCAAACAGGGCCAGGCAGAGGTTGCAGGGAATCTGGGGACACATGTCTGAGGGAGGATCCCTGTGACTTGCTGGCAAGGGCAGATGATTGAGAAAGCAAATCAGCAGGCACAGACAAATTACTGGCAGGATCAACACAGACAGGGCTACCAGGGAAGGCAATCGTTGAGCTAGTTCTGCAAGATCAGGTCGCTGGGCCAGACTACCTGGAGACTTCTTCCACTCCCAGGTGAGAAGGAAGAAATGAGTGGTCTTTGACAGCCTCTCCCCGCCCTTACGGTATATTGCTGCCGGAAAGCATACGGATGCCAGTCTCACATACCTGATAGGGTCCCTGGTTGCAACCACAGTAGCTGCTCTCCATGGTGTAGCTTTTGGACACCCCCATCTCTCTCCACACCACCACCCGGGCCGTGGAGGCTCGGGATTTCTCCACGAGGAAGCTGCAGCTACTCATCGTGAATGCTGGGGCGAGCTTATCAAGGATTTTGGGAAGAGTCTACGATAAAAAAATAAAGCCATGATGAGTTGGGGAAGAGCATCATAAAAATTAGCATCTCAACATTTATTATTCATCTCAGTCTATCAATCACTTAATATATGCAGTTGCAACTCTTACATCATCCCGAAGAAAGAGACGCCAAGGGTTTGTCGCTTTTTGCTCTTAAATGAGGAAATTGAGACTTAGAAAAGCAACAAAGAAATAGCATGAATCCAACTACAAAGAGGCTGGCATGGGAGCCAAATGCCACACGGGCCAACCCCAAAGACCACAGTCTTTCAGGTCCGTGTTTCGGCATCCCCGTGGACCGATGTCGCACGGACACTCAGTCTCATGCATCACTGCTCTGAACTCAATGGAAAGCCACAGATGCCACAGGGACTGAGATTCAGAGTGACTCCACCCAATCTCACGGTTTCCCAGCTCTAAGTCGGACTAGGGACTGTTCATTTATCCCAGGTGTACAAGTCACCAATAACCACTGGGGGTCGCATATAAAGTTTCCTGAAAGAGTATGACTGCCAAAATGAGCTTTCTAGTCCCACCTTGTTTGTTAAAGATTTTATTCATGACACACACACACACACACACACACACAGAGAACAAGCAGAGGGAGGGGCAGAGGCAGAGGGAGAAGCAGGATCCCCACTGAGCAGGGAGACCTATGAGGCTCGATCCCAGGACCCTGGGATCATCACACCAGCCAAAGGAAGATGCTTACCTAAGCCACCCAGGCATCCCTCCAGTCTCATCTTATGATCCATAAATCTGAGGCTGGGCCAGTTACAAAAGTCTAAAAAGTATGCCTTTTCTGGGGGCATCTGGACTGCTCAGTTGTTAAGCATCTGCCTTCGGCCTAGATCATGGTCCCACCGTCCTGGGATCAAGTCCCACATTGGGCTTCCTGCTCCGCAGGGAGCCTGCTTTTCCCTCTCCTGCCTCCCCTGCTTGTATTCCCTCTCTCACTGTGTCTCTCTCTCTGTCAAATAAATAAATAAAATCATTAAAAATGTATGCCCTCTCTGGGTTCTAATGTATGCCCTCTCTGGGTTCATATATACATATATATATGTATATATGTGTATATATGATTTTATTTATTTATTTAAGAAAGTGAGAGCACACACAACAGAAAGCAGGGCGAGGAGCAGAGGGAGAGGCAGAGGGAGAAGAATTATCAGTCTGCTGATAATTTTCAGCAGACTCTGTGCTGAGTGCAGAACCCGTGATCAGGGCCTGATCACGACCTGAGCTGAAACCGAGAGCTGGATGCTTAACTGACTGAGCCACCCAGGCACCCCTCTTCTCTGGGTTCTTCTAGCCCACCATTTCCCAGAGTCGAAAAGTTTTATGTGAGACCACTTAATCTATTTTAGAAAGCATCTGTAGATCCTTGCCACTCACTAATTGACAGAGAGGGGGCTCCTAGTCACCAGATCTCCCCCATCCAAGGATGATGACTCAAGATATGATAGCACATCAGGTCCCTGGGTTAGTGGAAATACTGGACCTAGATAGTCCCAAATTTCTGTGATATTAGCAAGAAGGTTTCTCTACTTCACTATTCACAGAATATCCACACACAAGCATATAATATAAAATTATGTACATTTTGTAACAGTGAAACTTCAGGCTTCTGGACAAATTGTGGGGAGAAGGCAGAGCAGCAGGATGAGAATATGAATTAAGAAATGATTTTTAAAGAGATGCAATTTTGTGGGATGCCTGGGTGGTCTCTACCTGCCACTGCCCCTGCTTGTGCTTTCTCTTTCTCCCCCTCTCTCTCTCACAAATAAATTTTTTAAATCTTAAAAAAAAAGAAATGCAATTCTGTGAATTTCTAGGACATCGAGCAGATCTCTTAATATCCCTGGGTTCTTCCTGTCCCCATGTTTAATATAACTTAATTACATTAATATAACAATTAATACAAGTATTAATTATATTATAAATTACCTATGATATATGTGTAATGTAACACAGTTATTCATATAATTTAGTATGATCTTTATGTTCCCACACAGCTTACAGACCTGCAGCATCATCTGAGCAAGGAAACTGAGCTGCTAATGTCCTCAGTTGAGTTTCCACAATTGCCCCCATAACTGGTTTCATCTATCCAACCTTGTCCCCCTCTCCCTGTGATTCCTTCTCCCCGCTTTTCTCCTTCAAAGTGTTCACCACAATTACAGTAAAATTGATGTTCATGTAATTAGCTGTTTATTTTCTATCTTCTCTGCAGTCCAGAAGTTCCATAGGGCAGGTCTGTGTCTCCTTCACAGGAAAATCTCTACACACAGATGTGCAACCCTTGAGGGCACTCCGTAATTAGCTGCTGAAATAAATAGAATCTGCTCACCCAGACCCTTAGGGGACTGCTTAGACATAAATACAACATATACATACATACATACATACATACATACATACATATATATATATATATGAAACACAAACAGTGTGTGTGTGTATATATATCTCAACTAAAGTAATTTAAAAAACTTGAAAATAGTTTTAACTTATCAATGTTTTACCTTGCTGTAAAAATTCTAATTGGACATTATTTAAATGATCTCTCCTTTCTTTCTTAAGCGACCCTGATTTTCTTAATTCATATATCCCCTGTGCAAATGACCACACGTTCAATTTAACGGCGTGTCTCTCGGAAAGCTCTACAAGCTGGGATCCCCTCATTTACAAGGTGCAGTTGGCATACCCCTCCTATACACCCACTGCAATCCTTTATCCATTCATTAAATAATGGATTCCAAAACTACTACAGCATGGATAGTCAACTCCTGATTCTATATCTCTTGATTTCACACAAATTGATCTATGGCAGAGCGAGAAAGGAAGATAATGACAGCTCTAACAGCTGGAGATTGTCTTGCTCTGTTTTGTAAATGAACGAGGCGTAGATGAACTCTGTGTATGAACTGACCCACTGAGGCCTTGTTTCAGTTCTCCCAGGGATTTCCCATCTTGGGTGGGAAAAGACTCGGATGCTCAACTCTTTCCCTCCTGCTTGCTCTGTGCCCTTAAACTTAATCTGGGTTTCCAAAGCTTGAAAATTATAATACATACCTTTTCACTGAACACTTACTATGTATTTTACATGCATTAGCTCTTTTAATCATCACAAGTCTTCAGAGTAAGTTCTGTTATTATCTCATAATATAGAGACCCGTCAAGTCTATTTTCAATGGTCACAGAGATAGTAAGGACAAATCCAGAATATCAACCCAGATGTTCCGACATAGATCACATGAGCTTAGTCAAACACTGCCAAGAACTACTTCTTCAGTAAGTATTATAATCCCATAGACGTGTAAAGGGATATAAGGAATGAATGACAGAATGGACACACAGGGCGTGGCCCAGGAGGTGGCCTTCAGTGTGGTCTCAACACAGACCCAGCAGGGATCAAAAGACTAGACATGAAGCAGCGCTGAGAGTCAGCTGCATCCCCATAGACACTGACTCCCATCTTTCCAGGAGCATCTGGGTCAACAGCAGCCTCGGGGGGGGGGGGGGGGGGGGGGGGGGAGGATCCTGATTCATTAATTCCGGTTTTGAGGCATACCGTAGAAGCCCGAGTTGCATTTCAATTCATCTGCTTTCTGCGAACTCTTCCAAGCCCTGTCTGGTTTCCCAAATTCACAGAAAATATAACTCTCAAAGATGTGCTGACTATGAACTCCCCAGACAGCTCCCAGCTCAGGGCTCATTTTCAGGGAGAGGCCATCTCTGAGGCTCCAGTTCCCTGAGGTCAACCCTACAGAACTCAAATGTCTTCTCTCTCCTCTGAATTAAGCATGGGGCAAGGACCTGGCTGGGACTAGGGGTCAAAAGGATGAAATCTGGGTTCACGCTCCACGGTTTGAGTTGGAGCAGTCGTTTAACTCTGCTAACCCTCATTTTTGTCATCATCGAAGGGGGAGGGGTAGGACTAGACCCAACCTTGAGCGAGGGGGCAAAGCCATGGGCACCTTCAGTAAATGTGCAGTGTTTATTGTGCTCTTAAGAGCGGACTTTGCTGATGGGTGAAGGTTTAGAAGAGAGGGGAGTCGCTCTGCTCAAAATGTCAAACTTCCAAGATGGAAAAAACAGCTCTGAAAACCTCTCTTTGCTTTGTAGATTTCCCTTCTCCTCAGATAATCTCCTGTTTACTAAGCACCCAAGGAGGATTCCTTCCCGTTTTGACCCCCTCTTTCATCCTGAACTACAGAGCAGCAGACTCTCAGTTTAGCTTCTGTCTCACTGAGCACATGCTCTAGAAGACCACTGAGGTCAGCACGGGAGGTGAGACCTGGTGTTGAGTCACCTGGGTCCCCATCCCAGCTCTTGCTACCTGTGGGACTGTTAGACATTTCAGCTCATCTCTGCACCTCCCCTCCCTCACGTGTCAAATGCAGTGCTATTCAAAGTCCCTACTCACTCCATAAACACTGCTTAAGCATACCCTATTCGAGAATACACAGTAGTTGGGAAGATTAAAAGAGTGCACGCGGGGTGCCCCAGTGGTCTCCTTGCAGATGTTCCCAACTGGAAGCTTAGGAGAAAGATCAACGCTGGGAAAGATCACGAACAAGAGACGCTTCCCAGGCAGAGGTGCTGAACAACTCCCCTCAATCCACTCTGATCCGCAACTAGCGGTTAAAATTTTTTAAGGCTCAAGTTTTAATTATCAAAAAATTCACGTCACTCCATTTCTTCAGATTTCTCTTAAAATCAAACTTAGTTAAAAATCATTCATAATTTTTTTTTTTTTCAGGGAACGTCCTAACACCGCTCCTATCTGCCCCTCAGACATCTGTCCATTGGGATCATCTACTCAACTCTGCACCAATAGAGAGTTAATCAGTCTTCTCTGTATTACCTCCTAATATTTCCATTCTTGAACGTATTTTTCTGTCCTTTTAAGTTTCTGATATTCTACCTCTTTCCCCAACTGTTATTTCTTAGAAATCCTTGCTCTGCTCAGCTTCATTACATAAATATCTAGCACAGTGCCGGGCACACGGTACATAATCAATGAATGTTTACTTTTAGGCACGTGAACAATGCAATGATTTTTAGGAAATGTATAGAGTTTTGCAGCCATTATCAATAATCCAGTTTTTGAACACTTTTGTCACCATAAAAACTTGTCTTTTATGCTCACTCCAGTCAATCCTGCCCAAAGCAACCCCTGATCTGCTTCTTTACTCTGTAATTTTTGACTTTTTTGGAAATGTCACGTAAATCGAACCCTACATTTTTTTGTCTGCCTCTGACTTATTTTTAAGTTTATGTTTTTGTATATACCAGTAGTTTATCTCTCTTTATTGGGGGAGAGGCAGAGGGAGAGGGAGAGAGAGACTCCCCACTGAGCCAGGAGCCCGACATGGGACTCGATCCCAGGACCTGGGATCATGACCTGAGCCGAAGGCAGACACTTAACTATCTGCGCCACCAAGGTGCCCTAGATCTTTCCACCTTTCTAATAGAAGCATTCAAAGCTACAACTTTTCTCTAAGCACTATTTTAACTATACACCATACATTTTGATATATTGTATTTTTACTTTTATTCATTTTAGGACATTTTCTAATTTCCATCTGATTTCTTCTTTGGCCCAGGAGTTATTTTTGAGTACGCTGTTTAATTTCCAAATATTCAGACATCTCCCAGAATCTTACAAAAGTTGATCTATAATTTAATTCTGTCATGGCAAATGAACATACTTGTATGGTCTAGTATAAGGTCTACCTAGGATAATTCTGATGTGGACTCAAAAACAATGTATATTCTTCTGTTTTGAGAATTGTTACATATATATCAATCATATGTATCAATCAGGTCATGTCTTCTCTAGTTACTAATTTTCTGTTTGGTTGTTCTATTGCTTACTGAGAGGAGTATTAAAATAACCAACTACTATTACTGAATTTTTAAATTTCTTCCTTCAATTCTGCCAATTTCCGCTTATATATTTTGGGGTTATAAACATTCACTTACATTCATTATACTTTTCTGATTAATTATTCTATTCTGTATTACACTGGATGCTATCCTAGGTCTCTAAGGCTGTTGACTTTTTTTCAACATTTGTTTCTCTATTATTTAAGATTAGTAATTTTGGATTGACCTTCAAGTTTAATGACTGATTCTCCTGCCATTGTAGATCTGCTCATGATCCTATCTAGGGAAACTTTCACTTTGGTTGTGGTACTTTTCAGTGCAAGAATTCCTTGCTTGCAGGAAAGCAATTCCTTGCTTCCTTCCTACATCCCTCTCTCCCTCTCTCTTCCCTTCCTGTCTTCCTCCCTCTTTCCATCCTTCCTTCCTTTACTTCCTTCGTTGGTTTCCTTCCTTTCTTCCTTCCTTCTTCTCTTTCAGATTCTAATTCTGTATCAAAATCCCCATGACTGTGGTTGGGGCTTAGAGTAAACAGGACATTGAAGATAACTTGTTGGTTCTGCTCTAATTACCTTGAGGGACCCTCTACTGATCACCAGGAGTCCCGTTTCTGGAGGACATGAAGGAGAGAGTGAAGAAAGACTGAGGGAGCAGGGGAGGTATTTCTAGGTGAAATAGCAGTTTGGTGGATATTTATCTCTTTTATACTCATTAACCCAGGGAATGAAGCTATTGTATACCCAGTAAATTCATATACCCAGAATAATAAAGAACTTGGAAGATGTAGGTACCATGATAATTGTGATATTGGGATTTATAGTAGGAAATATGTATTTGTCCTTCATCCCTAGTCCCTGACATGGGGCTCCTAAAACCCTTGTAAATTCCTAAGTGATAAGAGCATTTGGAGCATCTTTTGTTATAATGAGGTGATTCTGGGAGGGCTCCTGGATCAGACTATCCCCACTGGGGATGGGAGTGGGAAGAGGAGCCGGAGACAAGTTAATAACTGACCACAGCTCCATGAAGAAGCCTCCATAAAATCCCAATAAATGGCATTTGGAAAGCTTCTAAGTTGGTGAGCACATCCACATGCCCGGAGGATGATACCAACCCCCGACCCCACAGGACAGAAGCTCTTATACTGGGACCCTGCCAGTCCCTGCCCTTATGTTTCTTATCTGGCTGCTCACCTGCATCCTTTATCATATCCTTTAATAAACAGGAAACGGTCAGTAAGTGCTTCCCTGAGCTCTGTGAGCCACTCCAGCAAATTACTGAATCCACGGCAGGAGTGGAGGTCATGGGACCCTCCAACTGAGAGCTAAGTCAGACAGAAGTCATGGGGAACCTGGGACCTGACTACTGGTGACAGGCACCTGAAGGAGGAGGCAGTCTTGTGGGACTGAATCCTTAAGCTGTGGGATCCGCTACTGTCTCTAGGTGGATAGCATCAGGATTGAGTTACATTGTAGGACACCCAGCTGGTGTCTCAGAAGTCCCTGGTGGGGTAAAACCCCCACAGATCTGGTGGCAAGTGTCGGAAGTTCTGTGTGAAAGTAAAGGAGAAAGACGCAGGAGAACTGGAGGGTTTTCCAACTCAGTAATTTTTCTTCATTTTCTATATACATTTGAAATAAAGGCCAGCTTTTATTTTGTGTTTGGACAATGTTGCCTCATCAACGTCTCTTCCCTTTATCCTAACAGTAAGAAGTCCCTCCTTCTTTACCCCTCCTTATCTTCCCCATTGGTTCAGTGGGGGAATCATGGAGCTCTAACCACTGGGACCCAGAAAAAACAGAATTAGCTTCAGTGGATCACTGCTCTGCTTTTCAGAGCATGCTCACACAGAGGGGTGCAGAGGGTCTGATTTTCTTTCAACCCTTCCTAGTTATTTAAGATCCTTTCATATACAGTATCATTTTGTTGCTCTCATAAACATGAAACAGAAGCAGTATTTGTGCTCTCCTCATTTCACAGGGGACGAATGGTGGTTCAGAGAGGTGGCATTAGTAATGACTCCTAGATGCACAGTTAATAATTGTAAATCCAGGCATTAAACAGAGGCTCCCTGTCTCCAATTTTTATGCCCTTTGCACTACATCATATCATCTAGAAAACAAAACACAGCAACCAGGTAGGAAAGCTATTATTCATCAAAAATAGAGAGAGGTTGTACACGCCTCCAACCTGTTTGTATTATAATCCTACAGTCGAAATAATGAAAATGGTTATTTAGGGGGAAAAAATGGGTGGGGCATGTGTCTCAAAGGCAAGAATATGGACATAAAGTGTCTTTTGTCATTGTCCCCAGGGCTTACCCTGTAGCCGATGTCTTCCAAGAGATTCGATGTGCCCACACTAGACTCTGCTTGCCACAAGGTCTCCTTGATGCTACAGCCATAAAGGAATACATTCTTCTTTTGAGAGTGGCCATGGAAATCACAGAAGACCTACAATGGCCAAACAAAGGAGAAAACAAACAAAACCCAGGTCAGGTCTATTGGCTGCTGCTGCTGCTGCTGCTGCTGCTGCTTCTGCTTCTTCTTCTTCTTCTTCTTCTTCTTCTTCTTCTTCCTCTTCTTCTTCTTCTTTTTTTAAAGATTTTATTTATTTATTTGAGAGAGAGAGAGAAAGAAAGGAAGAGAGAAAGAACATAGGCAGGGAGGAGGGGAAGAGGGCAAGGGAGAAACAGGCTCCCCGCTGAGCAGGAAGCCGGATGCCGTATTCAATCCCAGGACCCTCAGATCAAGACCTGAGCCAAAGGCAGAAAGTTAACCAAGGAGCCACCCAGGCGCCCCAAGTCTATTGGTTTCTTAATAGTTTGAAGTGTCAACTTTCTCAGACAAATACTGCTTACTTAGCAGAACCGGTTGCATGAGGATCACTGGTGATCTTGGTAAGAGTTGGTTGTATTGGTACAGCCAGCCACTAGACCTGTGAATGAATCCATCTGGCTCAGACCCAAAGAACCACCCAGCTTACCTGGATGATTCTAACATAGTCTCACTGGAAATAATGTGTAGTTTCTGCTTAAGCCACTGAGTTTGGGGGTTGTTTGATATCCAGCAAAAACTAACTGCTACAATAAGCTGTGTTCTTAATCTAAATATTTACTTCCCTTCCTTCCTCATGTAAAATACACTCATCTCTTCCCCCAAGGAAGCCTCCCTGAACACCCATCCTGTCACAGTATCAGACCCTCAGTCCAAACTCCCATGATGGTTTCCAGACCCCATATGTGCCTCCTCCTGATCCATGAACTGAAAAGGCAGTCACCTGCCTTCCAACCACCTACACACAATGGTGGAATGAAGAAACATTATTCCCAATAAACACTTATGTTTCAAAGAGGAGGAGGAGGATGGACACAGCAGTCACTTGTCCATAATGATTCTGAAATAATAGTGGGCAGGCACAGGGAGGTTCCTATATATGGAGTATAATTTAATTAAATATTATGTTTCCTCCCTGAAATCAGAAAAAGAGCTGGTGCTACAAATGGCATTTGGTGATACAATTGAGAAAAGAGAAAAAATAAATGCAAGAGAAAAAATAAAAGGCATAAGATTTGAAAGGTGTAAATAGCAATGTCTTTATTTTCTTAAAGACTGTAAAACGTAGAATATCAAAAATCTGTATGTACATATGAAATCACAGGTTAGAATGTCAATATCTAAAAGTCAAGTCCACTTATATATCCTATCAATGTACAAATAAAAGCCTAAATTTAAAAATGGGATTTAAAATAGCTGGAAAGTGGGATGGCTGGGTGGCTCAGTCACTTAAGCATCTGCCTTTGGCTCAGGTCATGATCCTGGGGTCCTGGAAATAAGCCCCACATCAGGCTCCCTGCCACATGGGGAGTCGTCTCCCTCTGTCTGCCGCTCCCCCTGCATGTGCACTCACTCTCCCTCTCTCTGACAGATAAGTAAAATCTTTTTAAAAATAGCAGAAAGCATTGATCTCATAACTTTAAAGATGTGTAAGACACATTATTGAGAAAAATGAAAATTTGCAATTCTTAGCAAATTTACCTACCTGGGTTCAATGCAATTTCAGTCAAAACCCACAGAGGGTGTTTTGTCGTTTTTTTACCTTCTGGAAACTTACAAGCTGATTTCAAACCAAACTGAAAATGCAAGGAACCAAGAAGACCGAGCCAGTCTTGACAAAGAATGAGAAAACTGGACAAATTATGTAGAGATATCAAAACTTGTTTTGAGGTTACAGTATTTCATACACAGTATTATTGATAAAACAATACATGAATCAATCAATGGAGGAAAACAGATATTCCAGAAAGGGACTCTCATATATAGTCACTTGATTTATGACAAATTTGATACTCCTGATACATCGGGGAAAAGGTGGTCTTAGGAGACTTACGGTCCCATGTAAAAAAGGTAGAAAATAAAAATAAATGTGCATCTCTACTTCACAATATATTAAAAAAAATAAATTCCACATAGATGGTAAATCCTAATAGGAGAGATAAAGTAAAACAGCTACTTGGGGCTACTCTGTATGACCCTGGAGTTGGAATACAGTTTTTGGAGGAAACAAACAAGAAATACATATAAATGAAAAATACTTAAAAATGAGATATAGTCAGGGGTGCCAGGGTGGCTCCATTGGCTAAGCATCTGACTCTTGGTTTTGCCTCAGCCCATGATCTCAGGGTTGTGAGAACGAGACCCATGTTGGTCTCCAAGTTCAGCATGGAGTCTACTTCAGAGTCTGTCTCTCCCTCTCCCCTCTGATACTCTCTCTCTCTCAAATAAATAAAGAAATCTTTTAAAAACATTAGATATAGTCCAGAGGCAGTTGCTTGACTGACTGAGCTAGCCAGGTATCCTGCTTTTCTACTATTTTAAATCCAATTTTTTAACTTAGATTTTCATTTGTACATTGATAGGGTATCCAGGTGGACTTGACATTTAGATATTGACATTCTAACCTGTGATTTTGTATGTTACAAAGACATTACAAAAAATGTAAAAAGGCAAACCAAAGAGTGAAAAGACCCATTTATACTATATATATATATCCCACAAATAAATATATATATTTCTATACATCAATAAGGAAAAGAAAGACAACCCATTTTTTTTTAAATGGGAAATATCTTCCATTGACACTTCACAAAAGAGAATGTCCAAAGGGCTATTAATCATCAATATCAAGAAACTCTAATTTGCGTACCACAATGAGATGCCACTGTCTCTCAGGGGTTATAAGGATGTTAACATCATGAAGACAGACAACACCAAGTGGTGACCATAAGACAGAAGAAAACAAACCCTTGAATCCAATTTGTGGACAATAAATTGATGACACTCCTTTAGAAAATAATTAGGGATTGTCTTCTAAAGCTGAATATGCAGATATTCTAGAAACTTCCCCGCAGAAATGCATACACTGAGCACCAGAAGATATCAAGAATGTACACAGCAGCACTATTTTTATTAGCTTAAAACTGTAACCACTATAATGGATTAATTAATCGTGGTAAAATCATTTGACAGAACACAGAGAGGAAAAAAAGCAAGCTAGACATAAAAGAGTATATCCAAGGATTTCTTTTTTTTCTTTTTAAGATTTTATTTATTTATTTGAGAGGGGGTGGAGAGGGAGAAGGAGCAGGGGGAGGGGCTGAGCAGGGAGCCTGATGCAAGGCTCAGTCCCAGACCCCTGGGATTATGATCAAGGATTTCTTTTATATGATGCTCAGAAAGAGGCAAAATTAATATGGTGGTAGAAATTAGGGTTGTGTTTATTTTGGGGAACAGGGTATTATTGTCTGATGTGTCTGGATTGCTGGTCAAGTTCTTTTTCTTGATTTGGTGGTGATTACATGGTGAGTACATTTTGAGACAGTTTATCAAGCTGTGCAGTTGTAATCTGTGTTCTTAAAATTAACAGATGATCCCTATGCATGTGTGTTCCAAAAGAGACAGAAATCCTAATATTTTATTTTATTTTTTTTAAGATTTTTATTTATTTATTTGACAGAGATCACAAGTAGGCAGAGAGGCAGGCAGAGAGAGGAGGAAGCAGGCTCCCTGCTGAGCAGAGAGCCCGATGCAGGGCTCGATCCCAGGACCCTGGGATCATGACCCAAGCCGAAGGCAGAGGCTTTAACCCACTGAGCCACCCAGGAGCCCCAGAAATCCTAATACTTTAAAGAGTTATTTCCTGACGTTGGTTCCTTAGTCTCTAGAAATCCAGCCTTTGCATATTAAGTCAAGGACACAGAGTAGGTATCTGAAGGTGTTTGTCAAATTTAATAATGATGCAGAACTGAGGGTAAGTAATAGCAGAGTAAACAAGTAAGAGTGGAAATTGTTAAGTGGCAAAAAGAACAGGATTAGCAAAAATAGAAATACTTAAAGTGGAATAAATGTAATGTCCTACAATTAGATTCAAACAAGGGCCCAAGTGAAGGATAGACACGTTTAGCTAAGAAGTAGATTTTGAATGAGAGATCCAGAGGTTTTTGATAGCAATTCGTTCAGAATAAATCAGAGGCCGCAGATGTCAAAAATTAATCTAATCACAAATTGCCTCTGGAGAAGTAAAGAGGCCATATATTAAGAGAACAATCAGTCCAATGTACCTCCTACTGGCCAATTTATGTCTAATAGAGTGTTTCTCATGCCTGAGGATGGCATTTTAGAAAACACCAGGACACCTCAAGAAGGAGGAACCAGAAAGCGAGGAGAAATGGGAATGTTTGTAAACAAAGGACAACTAAAGATATGGGAGATGTTTATCCCAGAAGTAAAAAAGGCTCAAAGGGGTCTTGATAGGAGACCCACAGATTTCCGAATTCTCCCAGTGGGAACATGAATAAATGTACTTGCTATCATTTCAGAAAGCAGGGGAAGGCAAAAGGAAGGATCATGTGCACCCAGATTCCAGCTCTATATTAAATTCAAAAGTTGTTGAGTATCTATTGCTGGCAAGAAATAACTCTCCATGGTTATAGCTGTCTTGATATGCTGTGTCCCACTTTTAAAAACTTCCGTTCTCTGGAAATGTTTCAGCAGAAGCCAGATGAATGGTTATCAGTGATGTTGTTGGTGGAGAAGTTAGACTGGTTGATGATTTTTTGGTGTGTGATTAAAGTCCTGAAGTTCATTGCATGAACAGGAATTTGTCGACAGTGGGAGGGCAGCCCAGGATGCCCGGGGTGCATGAATAAAGCCATAAACACACACACACGTCAAAGAACACTAAAGGGCCAAGTGAGTTAATGGTCTGCCCAGCCACGGCCGAAGAGGAAGACCAACTCTCTGATGGCAGCTTAGAACTGAGAAGCCGTGTTGCTCTGCTGGTGGGCCATGGGAGTAGGGAAGCATCAGAGATATCAGGACTGATTTTCTGGAAACAAGTTTGTTGAAGAACAAGGGGGGCTGAGTTGCTTGGGAGCCAGAAGGTGGGTTTTTGGACAGACCAAGTATGTATGAGATGAGGGTTTTAAGAACTAATGGACTCTAAGGACTCCTGTCCTTCTCTTTCTCCTAACTGTCAATAACAGACAGCTACTACTGCATTGGGGGGATCGTTAACTTACATTTAAATTTCCTGTTAGCAGAAAAGTATTTAAGTATTTTTTTCTCTCCAACAAAACAAGAAAATAATTTTATCTTTCTTAAGTGGGATCTTTTATTCTTGGTTTAGGTTGAAGTCTGATAAGAAAATAAATGTCCCCAGCTTCTAGAGATCACTGAGCTCTGGGTGCCAGAGCCGAAATGATCAGCAGATTTGGGAGGAGGGAGTCAGTCCAATGACAAGTCACACACCACACACGGGACACAAAACAAAAGCACAGAAACAGTGAATGAGCAGAGAAAGTCGTTCCCTAAAAAGTGGGGTAATCAAGCAAAGGCACAGAGAAAAGCAGAACACAGAAAACATGGGGGTCAAAAGAGAAACATGAGAGATGGGAAGAACGGTCCGGGCTCCTGGTGCTTTCCATTGCTCTAAGAATATAGGACTTCTTTCCTTCAAAACTCTCTATCTTACTACTTGGGTTACTTTGAGCAAGACTCTGTTACTTCCAACCAATAGATCCCCTAGGCCAGTGTTTCTCCATCCTGTCTCTGCACTAAAGTCTCCTGAGATTATAAAAATACCGATGCCTGGAGCCCACCTCCAGAAAGTTTTAGTTAACTGGTCTGCAGTGACACCAGAACTGTGGGATTTTTTTAAGTTTTCCAAGTGATTCTAACGCGCAGCTGGCGTTGAAAACCACTCTGGTCCCATCAAGAGTTGAGATCAGTGGATCTCACGTGTCATGAGTGTTAGAATCGCCTGGAAGAGTTTCCAAAGTACAGTCTGTAAACCACTCCCCAGCAATTCTGCGATTCAAGTAAGTCTGGGGTGGGCCCCGGGAGTTTGCATTTCTAGCAAGTCCTTGGTGATGCTGAGACCTTGGACCTAAGCCCATGTTTTGGAAGTCTCTAGGCTAACGGAACCAACAGAACTGTTGGAGCTTTAATCCTCTGCCGTCACAAATTTGCCACCAACCTTTGCACCTCAGTGTCTCTATGTGAATTAAACACCCACCATTCTTATGAAAAGTGTGCAAAAAAAAAAAAAAAAGTCGAAGCTGTGTCTTAGCAACAGATTTCTCAATAAAGCCAGAAGCTTTGCCTTCCTGGTGACAGGGTGCCCCTTAAATGCTCAAGTCACCTGAAGAAAAGAGTTTTCTTTTTTTTTTTTTTTTTTTTTTTCCGATCCTGACAGACTCTGGAAGCTGAGGTAAATGATGGAATAGAGACCTAGTCACCTGTGGGACTGAGTCCTGCTTAGCCCTGGGACTTCTAGTGGCCTCTGGAGACTCAAAATAGAGGAGACGCTGACATTGTCCTGCTTTTGCTCAAATGACATCTCTAAAAATAAATGCTTGTTAATTATAAGAAACATGTATGCCTCTATACTATAGGCAGTAATTATAAGACAAATTATCAAGTTATTTCTGTTGAGGGAGCTTTTTCTTTCCAATGGAAGATGTAGTGCTTATTCTTCCTTTCAGTAAAATTCTGTGCCAGGTGGGTAGGAAGTGTGCCCAGTGGTGGCACTCGAACATTCATGGGCTAACCTATGGTCTTTTTTTTTTTTTAAGATTTTATTTATTTATTTGACAGTGAGAGATCACAAGTAGAGAGGGAGGCAGAGAAAGAGGGGAAAGCAGGCTGCCCGCTGAGCAGAGAGAACCTGATGCGGGGCTCGATCCCAGGACCCCGAGACCACGACCTGAGGCGAAGGCAGAGGCTTTAACCCACTGAGCCACCCAGGTGCCCCCTAACCTATGGTCTTATCTTGTTTATTTATCAATTGATTCAGCAAATATTTACCGGATGCTTGCTTTGTGGCAGGAGAAATTAAAATGTTAATATAATATAGCGCTATTCTTAACAGAACAATAGTTACTTTATTGAAGACTTATGATGCTCAGATAATGAGCTAAAAACTTAATACACGTTATCTCATGATGAAGCAGGTGCTACCATTATCCCCATTTTGTAGCCGAGAAAACTGAATTCAGATCAAATAAGTAATTTATCTTTTCCAGGCACACCCAAGTCTGCACTTCTCTTAAGTATGTGAATAAATATTTGAACCCCAGTATGTTCTAACCCAGAATCCATGCTTCAAAACACTTTTTTTTTAAAGATTTTATTTATTTATTTATTTGATGGAGAGATCACAAGTAGGCAGAGAGGCAGGCAGAGAGAGAGGAGGAAGCAGGCTCCCCGCCAAACAGAGAGCCCGATGCGGGGCTCAATTCCAGGACCCTGAGATCATGACCTGAGCCAAAGGCAGAGGTTTAACCCACTGAGCCACCCAGGTGCCCCAATGCTTCAAAACACTTTTAAAATTTCTGTATTGCCCTTTCCAGGAACTGTTGTGTTCGGACGATCTCATGAGTAAAGAGAAATCATATTGCCGTGAGAGGAAGATGGAAGTAGAGGTAGGAACAGGTCTATGGGAACCCAGATAAGGGGGTATGTGCACGAGTCCAGGGGCATCACTCACACTGTGCTCCATAATAATGGTACCCATAAGGGTGTACGATGTAGGGGTCCTAGGAATCTCGAGGCAGAGGGGAGGGTGTTCCTAATTTGAGTCCCCTGGGTGAGAGCCATCCAAGCCAAGGGAATGAGGAAGAAGGCATCATGGATCTGAGGAGTTTCACCCATTGAGAATAAGACTGCAGAGTGAAAGGAAAGGAGAATGGACCTCAGGGCCTACAAGTGGGCAGTGGGCAGATCAGTGATACCCTTGCACACCACTCTGGGATGTCTGGACATTTCTCCGAAGGTGGTGAAGGAGCCATTAAAGTGTTTGTACAGGAGGAGCAGTATGGTCAGGTCACCAGGACAGGAGTTCGAAGAGTAGACTAGAGGGATGGACACCAGGCCCCAAGAGTTGACAAAGGCCTAACTAATGCAGCAGAAGTATGGCACTTAAGGAAGCTTAAGCATGGAGAGAAAGGAAGTTGAGTGAGAGGGGAAGGAAGTAAAATCTACAGGAGTTGGAGACAAAATGGATCTAGGGGCCAAGTGAGGAAGAGGTTAAGGATACTCCCTAGATTTCTGGCTTAAGTGAACAGGCAACATGATTGTGCTTTTCCCCAAGGCAAAGAATATAGGCAGGGATGATGATCTGGAGGTTTCATTTCATTAAGTTGAGTTTTGCTTGAGCTGGAGTGGTTAGTTTTGAACTTGCGTGCCCTGGGCTAAACGGACTCCCCTGCGTCTGGCTTTCTCCATCAGCAAACTATATGGTGTTGATTGGATTACGATTTTGAAATCCGGCTCTTCTGCATCTCCCCGGTACCTTTGCCAATGAATTCTTGTCTGAGCTAAATTGCAAGGTTAATTTAATTCATGCAAACGTGAGTTCCATCATTTCTTGCTCAACAAAGAGATCGTTCGGGGCCACATTGCTATGCTCCTCACACGCCTTCCCCACCTTTTGCCTCCATTCCTTGGTCCCATTCCTGTTCCTCTGTAAGCTAATTGGGCCCCTTATGCAAGAGGTTAACCCCCATCTCAAATGCACCCCCCACCCAGGCATTCTCCTGCTCCCCACAGTATACCTATCCCTGATTGTGTTTACTGCTCTGCCAGCTTTAAGTTGCTGTGTTTTCCATTCCTGACATCTGGGTCTTATTCCCGCTTCCCAGCAGTGAAACCTCTGCATTATTTATGCCACTGCCACAGGAAAATGAAGGTGAGGCTGAACTGTGAGAAGGCACATTCTGGTGTATGTGATGGAAACCCAGAACAGCAATGCTTCCAATTAAGCCAAGCAAGGCTCACAAAAGCCCTGGAGACTCCAAAGTGTGCACAATACTTTGCGGGCGGCATTCAGCCCAAGCTCCTGAGTGGAACATCTCTATGAGGGAAATGATATTGGTGGCATAGCCAACGGTCTTCCAAGAGCCCCATCTGCAAGACCAAATTTTCCAGACTTTCTACGGACAGTCATGCTCTCTCTTTAGTATTTCATCTGAGTGAGAGCAACATCCAGTCATGGCTGAGGCGAAACACATGGGGCCTGGGCAGAATTTATTCCCAAAACTACCTGAGAGGAGATTTTAGGCTCCATTCCCTTTCCTAAAAGGGGAGACTTTTACTAAAATTGGGCCACTATGGGCTAAGGTTCCAACATGGCCTTAGAAAAAGCAGCCTTTGCTTACAGATCACTTGGGCCCCCTCCAATGGCAAGCGTGGGGCAATTATTTCACATTGAACTCAGCAGAAGCTTCAATAACTAACCAGCAATGAGACTGCCCAGAGTGGGACCCTTTATTCCATGTTATAAAATGCTGGAGGACGTTTTCTGACATCCCATGGCTATGTATTACATTGTCCTTCTTTCCAAGATAATTTAATTACACTGAACATGCCCATGAAAATTAACATGAAACATACAATCTAACACGTGGCTCTGTCTCGGACATAAGTCTCTGGTAACTAATGTTAAGTTTAATATCTGCTATTTACTAGACTTCCTGATAGGTATCAGTCACACTGGTAAGATTTTACACACTTCTACACTCAGTATCGACATCCTGCAAGGACAGTATCATCCAAATTTTCAGATGAGGTTCCCACTTCTGCTAAAGTTAAAAGAGGTTAACCGCTTGCCCATGGCCACTCATTACAAAGCAATGTTTCACCTCAGACTTTGATCAGTCTGGCTTTAAAGGTTTTCCACAATAAAATATTTTAAATCATTGGACGTGCCAGTGATGAAGAGAAGTATAACAAGATTGTCAATTACCAATATTCAGATGGAACTACCGGGCTTACTCTGAGCTCCTACCTTGGTTCATTTCCACTCCCTGTCTCTGGCTGGCTGGACCTCTGTGAGCAGTGAGGGGGATACCCTGAGAGGGCATTCAGAAGGTTCCTCAGGAATTAGAACTGTTCCTTTTCCCCACTTTTAGAGGTGGGAGGGAGAGAAGCACCAGCCCGGGTGTCATGTTTGGACGTAGTCCCAATGATCTATCAGCCTGAGTGAGGCCACTGCCTTCTGTTTCACTCAGTTATAGGTACTGAGGCTCTCAATGTAGAAGCATTGATCTACCCATTTTGTGCACCACTCCCAATCAGGGTAGATGGGTTATTGGGACCCCTGTCTTCCCCAAGATGTGGGGCCTAGACTAATCTTTTTGACCCATTGCAGATGTCCACGTTGTCTGGATAAACCCAGAGAGTGGGATACAATGCTGACCCACTACCATGCTTACTTACTTCCTCCATGTAAGAAGGCTTACCTCAGTTTCCTGATTTGCATTCCTATCTTCAAGGGCTGTCAGTAGTCTTGGCCCCTGAGGCTGGGTTGGGCTTTATGGTTGGCAACTCCCACTTTCTGGGACTAGAACTTTGAGGTCTATGTCCAGTGCCATTTGCCGTGATCAATGCTGCCTTGCTCCACTCACCAACCAGTCCTCCTCGAACATGTGTACTGAACAGATGTAGCACAAGTCCCCTGTTTCTTCATCTGATGTCTGTTTTTACCTATAGCCCTCCCTCATAGACAGCAGTCTTATGGCAAAATTAGCCCATCTGGTCCTGTCTCCACACATTTCTTGCCTCCTCCGATTCCACAAGCTCTAGGCAGAGGCACCATCACATTAATTCAGGCAACTACCCTCCTACTTCCCCCTCCATTCAACCTCCTAGCTTTGCTCTGCCTCACAAAAAAATGACAAAGAGGGAACTGGCTCAAAGTTCTTTGAAAAATCTGACTGGCCCTCCCTGTGGCACATAGAAAACCCCAGATTTCCACCCCTGTGATACACACAAAAGATACATTAGAGATACCAGCAAGGGAGAAAGAAGAAAACTTCTCTGCTTGTCAACATAAATTTATTCAAGAAACTTTAGCAATTCACTTAAATGTGGAAGTACTGGTGTCTATAAAAATACCTACAGAACATGGTTTCTGGTATTTAGAGAAGCACTGTTTAATCTGTATTCTGATACAGTGGGAACAATTTTAAATAAAAGAATATGGAATCAAATTTAATTTTTTCTCAGCCAGGACCTCCAAGAACATTCTGCCCCCCCCCCAACCATATCCTTACACATGAAAAGAGGGGAATTCTAGATGTAGTACCTTAGCATGAATCAACAAAAATGAGCAAAAATAACACCTGTCCTTCTGCCACTTCTGAGGTATAAAGTGAAAATAAATAGTGTGTATAGTGTATCTTGAGGCCTTGGGGAACTCAGGTTTCAGGAAGAAACATGCCATACATTTCTGTAGTCTCCTTTTGTGTCTCTTAGAAGAAGGCTGATTAAAAACATATGCCAGAGGGACAGAATAAGACCAGGAAAATCATTTAAGTAGCTAAAAATTCTGTTCCACTGGGCCCCAGAGAAAGATAAAACCAAAATATGCCCACCCTGTCCCTTGGCAGAAGGCGGCCTAGTTTGTATAAGTTGTAAATGGAAATCAATGAGCTCTTCAAAGAGCACTGAAATCCCTTTACCAGCACGCACTCCTATAGTGAGAGCCAGGAGGAAAGAATCGATACTGCTCCTAATTCCAAAGCCCAGTTTCTTCATAGGGACACAGGGGCCAGGCCAGCTGCAACACAGAAGCCTAGAAGAGGCTGTTGGCCTGCCTTCTTGGGAGCCTGAGGGAGACTCACAGCTTTCTTCCATTCCCCTTAGCCATGTCCACACCTCCTGGCCCTCGCGGGGACCTCCCCAAACAGGAACAGATTCAGTGCCTCCTACTAGCTGATAGTGGTGGAGTCTGTTCTTTGGGCTTCTCTGCTGGCATGCCTTGTCTTTGGCTGGACCTTTCTGACTCATAAACAGATCTTTCTCCCACAGCCTTTCCACTCTGCTGTGTGCATGCCTGCCTATTGGTCTGTCTCATTTTGGGCAGGTCCCTTTGTCTCCTAGCTGTGCCTCAAATCCCTGTGACTACGCTTTGATTTGTTTGTCTTTAATTTTCTGTATTTATGTAAATATGTACCTACAGTGACATGCAGAGACCTCGAATGACTTTTCAGTCAATGAGTTTGGGTCTAAGTGACGCTTTAATTGAGATATAGAACATTTCTACTAACCTCAAAAGTCCCCCTGGACTCCATTATTGGATCCCTTGCTAGAGGCAACCAACGTTCTGATTCCTCCATCTTGCACTTTACATAAGTAGAAACAGAGGAGTGTATACCCCCTAGTGTCTATCCTATGTCACTCAACATGCTTCTGAAGTCCATCTGTTATTGCGCGTACCAGCAGCTCATCACTGCTAGGTTCTGTCTTGTTTATTTCTTACTGAATAGTACTCCAATGTATGAGTGTACCATTATTCGCTATGCTTCTGAGTTTTGGATCCAACACCTGGAACAGATTTTTTGACACTCTCTCATAAATTAGAGACAGAAAATTAGGGCTCAACAAAATGGGAAAGAGACTATAATGTCAGTGTCATATCAAACGAATCTATGCCAGAAGGTAATAAGAAGCTTTCCTTCCTTTGCCCCTTGCAATCACCCCAACTATAGAAAACCTTCCAGAACACAAGTTTCACAAGGAAGACCATCTAAGAGATCACAGGCAGTCCTGTTGACCCTCTGGGAAAAGACCATTATTTTTCTCTACTTTACTATAATAAAAACAAACAAACAAACAAACAAACAAACAAAAACTCTTCTCTGGTTTTTCCATAACCTTGAGGGAAGATGACTCAACCCCTTATTTGTGTTCCTACAACAACTCACATGGACTTCTGTTGCAGATTTTACCATTTTGTACTTCTTGTTTCTTTGCAGACCTGACTCCACTTTGTAAAAGTAAACTATAGAAACCACCCCCCCATGTGTGCAAAAAAAGGACCATCTTTTTCCTTTGTGGTGATTATACACACTTGCTGTAGAAGAATGGACACATGGATGACTGCCCAGATGGATGGGTGGATGGATGGGTGAATGGGTGTATGGATGAGTGGATGAACGAATGAATGGATGGGTGGATGGATGGGTGGATGAGTAGATCAATGGCTGGATGGGTGGATGGATGGGTGAATGGGTATATGGATGGATAGATGGATGAGTGGATGAGTAAGTGGATGGGTGGATAGATGGGTAGATGGGTGGACTGATGGATGGATGGATGATGATTGGATGAGTAAATGCATGAATAGATGGATGGATAGATGGATGGGTAGATGGGCGGATGGATGGATAGATGAAACAATATGTAAATATTGCCATACTGTCTACAAACTCAATGATCTGTCTGGTCTTCAGCAACCCCTGGCAGTATCAGGATACTTCTTTCTCTCACTATCTCACATTCTCATTGGTTCTGGGAGTTCAAATTATTCTACTCACCAACAGGCAAATGTCCGACTACCACCTACAGGTTATATCTCCTAGCCACCAGAAGTAGCGTCCTGATACTTTAATTCCTATGAGCTAGAGGTTGGACAGAGTCAGTTAATCTATAACCACGCAGTCCAAGAGCCAATCTGGACACCATGGTTAAGTTTCTGTGTCCAGGACAGGTCTGGCTCTAGTAAGAGTGGCACTGCTTCTGCTGTCAGCAGGCGGCTGGTTAAATACAGCCTCACAGGAACTAAAAGGTGATGCTGAGCCCATTAGAGAGTTTTGTAACACTGTGAATAGCATTTAGTACTCAGCTGTTTCTCACCCACCTCTCAGATGCTCCCAGCAGGAAACAAGTCTGTAGCTGTCATGTTTACAGTTAATTAATGTTTATTTATATTTTTTAAACAAGGCATTCACCTGTCGCGCTTTAAAATAAATGTTCTGCTCTTCAATTAGAGGTTGTCAGAGTGGAGAAGAATCCTGTTTGTTATGGGTTGAATGCGTGTATATTTAAATGTGTATCAGGTAAGGACCTCTTTCCCTGTAATCTCTCTTCTCACAGAGGCTAAGTTTTCTTTTCTCAGAGAACACATCCTTCCCAGGCCTTGATTGTAAGATTGGTGTTCTGCTATACAGGCCATGACCTTGCTTCTAGAGGGTAGACAACATAGATTATAGTGTCTCCTTAGATGGGGTGGCGAGGATTAGCATGAAAATACTACACACTGCACAGTGTAGACCAAGGATTTTAAAGGAGAAAGGACATTGTTACATTGTTTGTTCTCTTTGCAGTCAAGTATTGCCTCAAACCTTGCACATTGCCAAGAAAGGTCTGGCTCCTGAGAGATCACTCGAACACTCTTAGAATAGTCTTCTAGACAAGACTGTCTTTCTTTACCAGGACCTTGGGTCATGCCGATGGTTGATGCTGACAGTATAATCTATGGTGAAGGTCTCGGGCCATAATGTGTCAGTTTGACCTCTACAGGGGCTGGAGACTGAGTAACTAAGATCAGCCATGTGGGGTTATTACTTTAACTGTGCCCCAGTAAAAACCCTGGACGTCAAAGCTCAGACAAACTTCCCTGGTTGGCAATACTCTCCATGTCACCACACATCACTGCTGAATTAAGCTCTGTCCATACAGCTCCACGGGGAGCAGATGCCTAGAAACCTACCCTTGTCTCTCCTGGATTCTGTCCTATGTACTCTTTACCTTTGCTGATTTTAATCTGTATCCCTTCACCATAATAAACTATAATTATAAGTACAACAGCTATTCTGAGTTCTGTTTGTTCTAGGGAATCAGCGAACCAGAGGACAGTTTGGGGACCACAATACCCTCTCTCAGAGAGTATGTGATAAAGACAGACTGGGTCCCAGGGTGGAAAACAGGTCAGAACTAAATGCCAACTCTGCCATATACCTCCTGAAGACCTCAGGAAAATCACTTGACCCCTTAGTCTTTTTGATACTGTAGTAAGATTCTATACTAGATATTCACCTAATATTTCAATAGATATTCACTGAACGTGCCACCATTTTAATCACATAATATACGTTCAAACAGTGGTTAATGGGAGAGGTGATTTTTTGGCCCATCAGTGGGCTTCCCCACACTATTTTATGTTCCTTGGTTAGACAAGCACTCTAAGTCTGGACAGATGTCCCCTCGATACTTTTGCAGAGAATACGTTCACAGTTTGTAGTCAATAAATTATTGTTCTTAGTTAACTTGGCTGCCATTGCTTCCTTCCTTATCCTAAGCTTAGGCCTCTGGTTCCAAATACAGACCTTCATCAATTGATGATGAAATTACAACCTGTTAAGTCCATCATCAATTGAAAATATCATACACTGAAAATGTATTTAATACACCTAACCTACCAAACACAGCTTAGCCTCCCCTACCCTCATGTGCTCAGGACCCTTACATTAGCGCGCAGTTGAGTGAAATCATCTAACACAAGGCCTGTTTTATAATAAAGTGCTGCTTATCTCATCTATTTATTGAACACTAAACTGAAACTGAACAACAGAATGGCTGTATGGGTACCGAACTGTGGTACTGGTAGAGGTTGCTCATCCTCCTGATTGTGTGGCTGGCTGGGAGTTCTGGCTTGCTGCCACTGCCCAGCAGTGCAAGGGAGGATCGAACCACGTGTCTCTTGCCTGGGAAAAGACCAAAGGTCAAAATATGAAATATGGTTCCTACCAAACGTAAATCAGCTTCACTCGATGGTAAAGTAAAAAAAAAAAAGAAAGAAAGAAAAAGAAAATCCTAAGTAGGAACCATCAGTAAGTCAGGGGGTGGACTATCTGTCATGTTTTCTCTCAATTGTACAGTTGCTAAACCCGGCACATAAAAGTACCTAGGACAGTGCCAGAATCATCTCTGGAATGGAGTAAGTACTACTTGAACATGAATATGAACATCGAGAGCATTTCTTCCAAACACTACTTATTAGATACATATTCTTTGTTGACCAATAACTTAAAACCCAGAAAAATAAAGACATAGAAAATGGGATAAAATGCAATTTTTGTACACCTCTTACCAACGGTTGTTGAACCAATGTTTTCCACTATTGTGGATTAAACTGTGTCTCCCCCCTCCAAAAAATAAAAAGCATGTTGAAGCTCTATTCTTAGTTCCTGTGAATGGGACCTTATTTAGAGACAAGTCTTTGAAGAGGAAATCGAGTTCAGATGAGGCCGTACTCATTGTGGTGGGCCCTAATGAAGTCACCCCAATCCAGTGACTGCTGTCCTTACAAGAAGAGGGAAGTCTGTACACAGACACGCAGATACGCAGACACACACACACACACACACAGGATGGCAGAGGGTCGAGACTGGCTGCCACAAGCCAAGGGATACTCGGGACTCCCAGCAATCAGCTGAAGCCAGGAATAGGCGATAGAGGGTTTTTCCTAGAGCCTTTGGAGATATCATGGCTGGCTGATGTCCTGATCTTAGATGTCTAGCTTCCAGAAAAGTGAGAGAATGTGTTTCCATTCTGCTTCAAGGTACTCAGTCTGTGGTGCTTTATTATGGCAGCCCTAGGAAATGAATACATCCCCCATTAAAGCCTGTCACACATAGGTCTTTGGCTTGTATCCGGGTTTCTTTCTTTGACAGAAAGTAAGCTTCCTCGTGAAAGATGGAAGGAACCAGCCCAGAGTGTGGAGGCAGAAGGAAGTGACTCACCCTGGGACTTCGGCCAACACTGCTCAGGTAGTACAGGAGCCCTTTGGCGTGGTAGATCGTTGGCTGGAGACGAGCGCTGGGAGAGAGCCACTGTCTGTTCAAATCCTCCCCTTTCAGTGAGCATCTGTGGCTGCAGGAACAAACAAGGAGCAAATAAATACTCATCGAGAAGAAAATAACTCGAGAAAATAGAGCTCGACAAGACAAACAAACTAATGAATCCTGCGTTTCTCTGACTTCTGCCCGATTGGCATCCATTGCAGATGTCCAGAAAGCTGTGGATCTGTCATTCAAGCTCCCGAATTGTTGGGATTATTCCCAGGCCCCAAAAAGAAATGGAAACCATATTTGACTTGCTATTGGGTTATCTCCGTTTCAGGACAAAGTTTGGGAAATGATAGTTCCCCGTTATATGCATCTACACAGAATGAATTTGATAAATTTTTCTGGGCTCTGGGACCTTCAATTCTACAAATAATTAAGTTGAGCTCAAACTGTCATGCCGGGTGCCTTATATACACTCTTTCCAGCTGGCCCAATAACTCTGCCAGGTGGATAGTTCTGCATCCCAGTGAAGAGACTGGAGCTTCAAAATGACTACATAAATGGCCCAAGATCACATAACTAAGAGCTAGGCTTCACATCCAGGGCTGTTTGCCTCTGAGAAAGCCTATGGCTCCTTCTCCCATCTTATCCATACAGGTGACACAGCACACTTGACATTTACCCAGAGAGCCCAAGTATCTTTTGCAAAGACATCATGACACATGAGCGGAATCATCCATCCCCTCATTTGGGAAACGGAGACGTTCACACTGGAAAGCATCAAGTTACTTCACAAAGTTGATGCAGCTGGTTAGGAGAGCGCGGCCTGCGATTCAGGGGGAAGCCAAGACGCTGAGCTGTCAGGTCAGGTCATCCGAAAAAAAGAGATGCTCTGAGATGACCAAGTGCAGCCAGCCCAAGCTCGGGGGAGGCCTCCAGCAGGCCTGCTACGATGCTATTTACTCAGGAGAGCTAACAGGAGAGAGGCCACGAATGGAGGGGAGGCAGCCCAGCATCCCCCTCCTCTTTCCCCCATGCCAGGCCACATCTCCTGCAGCCCTAGTCCTTCCACACATCAGGTCCTTCAGACAGGTCACAGATCCCTCAGAGCAACCCTGTCCGCTGTCCCCTTGCCAGGCCACCCTGTTCTGGTCCTGTTAGTTACACGAGCTGCCAGAGTTCCGCTTAATCAGAGATTCTCATAAACCACTTTGGGCGGGGTTTTACTGTTATTTAGTTATTTTTACCTCTCTTTCCTTGGACTGGGAGCCTCCTGGGGGCCGGAACAGTGCTTTGTTACCATCAAAACCCTAATATAGTAACTACCAGAATCAGTATTCAGTAAATAATTTCGAAGGAATAAATGTACTAGCATTTAAGTATAGAACCAGATACGTTTTCTGGTTTTGTTTTTTTTAATCACTATTTTCAATAAATCTTGGAGGTGGAAGGAAAAAGGTTCAGCCTCCTTCTTTCACCACTTTCTCATCTTCGTGTTTCTGAAATTATCTTTAAATATTAGTTTCTTGGTGCTTGTCAGCCTCCCCTTACAGATCGCTAGAAACTAAAAATCTTTAGATTAATCATTTATCCCGATCTCACCATTAAAATATTTTGACTTGAGAAATAGTAGGTTTTTTCACCTTCTTCTGTGATTTTTTTGTCCTTTTCTTGCTATTTTTTTCTCCCTTCCTCTTTTTAATAGCAATGACATCGAGAAATAGGGTTTATCTGTTCTGCCTGGCGACCAGGGATGGAGGTAAAACATAAAGGAGATCTTGAACAGTGATAGCAGCAGAAAGAAGCAGGCGTCCCAGACTTGGTCCTGAGCATATTTGCTGTGTTTAAATGGATTTCTTTTCTCAAATCAAGGTACTCACAGGCACAACATCCCTGAGCCCCGGGACACGAACCGCTCTGTGATTCTCCTTGCCTTGACCTGGTTTCTCATCAACACTGGGGATTTGTGTTTTTTCTTGGTAACATCAAAAGTGATGAAATCAGTAAGACCCTTTAAAAGCACTTCCATCTGTATAAATGAAAATGCAGGCAATGTATATATCCAGTAGCCATCAATTCCATGTCAACTCTCTCTTTCCATGTGCTCCTTGGAGAACAAGTGTGGGGACAATGTCTACATGAGAAAATGCTCATAGCAAAAGTAGAAAAAAGTAAAGCTTGTGTTGCAGTCAGAATAAGCCCTGGGTTGGCCTTAAGAAGATGACTCCCAACTCACAGTCCTATCGCTGGATATGGGATTTGGGATTCTCTTTGAGAGTCAACAGCCCCATAGGCAAAAAATATAGAAATAAATGTAACTCGCTTCCCCGAATTATGCTGAAGATCAAATGAAATGATATCTCCATGGGGAAATATCTACAGAACTCTATCTCTACCCGTGTCTCTCTTTAGGTCATATCCATACCTATATTCATGTGCACATCCCCATCTCTATCTAAATTTACATCTTCATCCCCATCTAGAAGGCTCAGGGATGCACAGCAGCACGTGGACAACGTTCATTGGTTCCACACCTCACCCTAATTTTTTTTTCATTATGAAGAATAATGAAGGAGCTCTATGTAGGTTGATTGAAAAGGATCCTCTTGGCTAGGAAACCAAAACAAGAGGCTGTGGTCCAATGACCAGCTCACTTGAGCAGACTTAGAGGTGGAAGCTATGAGACTAAAAAGAAAAGAATTCATCTAAGAAAAAAAACTCTGAGGGAGTAACAATGTAAATTTTCAATTGGACTTCAGGCTGTTAAACAGCGCAGAGGGGGCCGGTGGATGGCATCTGAGATTATCTAATTATGTGGATTTGGAGAAATGACCCATGTAAGACAGAGGAAAGCCATTAGCTTTGGGTAAATTTTGTTGTGCAGGGTATGGAGAGAGTGATGCATTCATTCCCTTTGTACCCATAGGTTGTGTGGACTTGGAAGCCCATATGTCTGTATTTGTACTCAGGGCTCTCTGCGTGGCTATGATTGGGAGAGTATCTCTGGGTCTGCCTATTGCTACAGCAGTCCCTGTATCTACGCAAGTGCAGATTATCACAATATGTACTACACGTAACTTGAGTGCTTTTCCTTTTAAAGCAAATCCATTTGCTTCCAATCTCCAAATCCATTTGGCATTTTGTGTTAATAATATCCGAGATTCATGCAGTCAGAGAAACTGCCGCTGTTCTTCCTAGAGATTTGTTTTAAGCATTTGAAGATGAAACGTACCCAATCTTATTATCTACTGTAGCATTTCTGAAATGACAGCTGCTCCCACTATGTGGAGAGAATTAGCAGATGGGCAGCTATGACTGGCTGAGCAATAAATTCAGTGCCTCTAATTTCTGAAAAGGGGTCATCCCTCAAATAGAGTTTAAAGTCCTGCTTTGCTTATAAGAATAAAAGAGTGAGCATTGCTACTTTTTTTCTCCATTGAAAACTGCAAATTTACAGAGGAAAAAGAAAAAAAAGAAGAAGAAGAAACACTTCTTTCTGGTTTTAATAGGTGAAACTAATTGATCCAACAAGTCTTCCCTATTTTTAAAGCTTTAGTTTAGCTACAGTCTAGTTTAAGACAATGCTCATATGCACTGAACATGCTAGAGCTTGGGTGAAAAACCATCTGGTTTGTCCAGGAATGTTGCAGTTTTAGCCCTGAAAATGCTACCTCCCAGAGAACCCCTCGGTTCCCGGAAAACTGGAGCAGTTGGTCCCCTCAAAGCCAGATCTCAAATTCTGAAAGGTGTTTCCAAGGTAGGATGTGGGCCAAAATTTGCCCTGTTTCACGCTGACTTTGAATGTTTTAGGTGAGACATGTACCTTCCCACCAGCCTGCCTGTTTCTACCACTGACTGCTTTTATATACATGTTGGGCACCTGCTCTTCTCAGGCATTAACATCCTGTGTCCAGGAAGTCTTAAACCTGTGGTGATTGGTAGGCCATACTTCTTCCTATGGGGGAAAAAAAAATACAAGAAAGGCCTCCGATCTCCTGAAAATATGGTCAAACACCAGCATCTCAGCTGAAGCTATTCAACAGGGAATCAGGGCGCCTGGGTGGCTCAGTGGGTTAAAGCCTCTGCCTTCGGCTCAGGTCATGATCCCAGGGTCTGGGATCGAGCCCCACATCGGGCTCTCTGCTTGGCAGGGAGCCTGCTTCCCCGTCTCTCTCTGCCTGCCTCTCTGCCTCCTTGTGATCTCTGTCTGTCAAATAAATAAATAAAAGCTTTAAAAAGATAACTGAAAAAAACAAAAAACAAAAAAACAGGGAATCAGTGGCAGCAGTCCTAAGAGGTCACTGATTGGGAGCATGGTACCCCAGATAAAGGATGGTTTCAAAAGTCAAACAACCAAAAGGCAAAGGATGTCACTAGAATTCATTCTTTTAACATTAATTACATATTTTCCTATCTGCTAAGAATAGGGATCACCCTGGCCAGAGACGGGGAAACAAGCTATATTTAGCTAAGGGTCTAGACAAGCAGATCCTGAACAACCAGGACCCCTAATACAAAGAAAGGACCACAAGTCAGAGAGAGAAGGAGGAAAAGCAATTCTCTTCTTAAATGAGAATCTATCAAACTTCGGTAAGACATAAAATGATTCAAAAATCCCTCAACCATCCGTGACTGATAAATGGAGAGACGGGGCCCATCAGACTGAATGAATGATCATCTCCGTGGCCCCCAGCAGAGCCAGCTCCGAAGTCTGAAGAGAAGCCGCGTGTTTGAGACTTAGCAAACATCTTCACCATTCACTGCACATCCGAGTAACGGGAGGCAGCATGGGTGCAAGAGGAGAATATTTATAAATGTAAAGAGACGCATGGAAGCTTCAGGAATAAGGCAGAACAGCATGGGGCACTATCAGCCAGACACTGCACCCAGAGCTTTCTAAATAAACGCTGCTTGGCTAGAGAAAAAGGGAAAACCAACGGCAGCTTCATCTGAAGAACATGGTTGCTGTAAAGCTGTAGACAATCAGAGTTGCCAAGGACATGTTAGCATAGGGTATTTTTTTTTGTCATGCGAAATGCTCAGAGTCAACAATCCAGAGAGCAGGGGAACAGAAGAGACTAAACCCAGGTGTGCCTCAACACCTCTGACACCCAGCAGTGCATCCCAAAGGTCTGACCATCCCAGAGCCGAGGCACAGGAGAACTTGAAGTCTCTAAAAGATGGGCCAGATGAACTGACTTGGGTTCAAACATCAATTTCTTCAAGAAGAAAGTTATATACAGTCGACCCTTGAACCTACATCAGTCCGAATCCAAACCAGTTGGGTCTTTATGTCCTTGTTTCTCCAAGTATGGTCACCAACCTGGGAGCTTGTTAGAGATGCAGAAATTCGGGTCTCACCCCAGAATCTGCATTTTTAACAAGAACCCCCCCCCCGCCAAGGAATCTGTATGCATACTTAGTGTGAGAAGCAGTGTTTTCCACCATACCTTGAGGAAAGAAAGAAAATTAACACTCATGAGGAACTCAGGTATGTTATAAAGGTCTACAATGCCCACAATTTCAGGAACCTGGAACACATGCTAGCATCTCACCAGGAGCAGCCCCGGCCCCAAAAGTCTGGATGCACCTCCCCCCACCACTCCATTTTCCCCAGTATTGTATTACTCTCACATGATTTCATTTGCAAACCAATACAGAATTAAAATGAAAATGTGTTTTCTCTAGCTTATTTTGACAAGTCTGGTTTCATAATACCATTCAAACACCCAATGGAACAATTTAAAAGATAACAAGGACAAGTTCAGCTGAAATCAGACCAGGGTAGGGGCACCTGTGTGGCTCAGCTGGTTAAGCTTCCAACTCTTGATTTCAGCTCAGGTCGTAATCTCCGCACAAAGCAGAGTCTGCTTGAGATTCTCTCTCCCTCTCTCCTTCTGCGCCTCCCCCCACTTACTGCATATGCAGGCATGCTCTCTAAATACATAGATAGATAGATAGATAGATAGATAGATAGATAGATAATCTTTTTTAAAAATTTTAAAAAATATGAAATCATACCAAATTAAGGGGTGGACCAAACTAGCAAACAGTGAGCCCCATAATATCATTTGTCTAAGAATAGATAACCAGTTAATTCACTTATCTACACAATATTTGATCCCATATATAAGTGATTCCATAACAATACATATCACTCCCACTGAAACAGTTAATACCAAGGTTGAGGTTTCTAAAGCTGTGTCTTGATATCAAGTATCTGGGAACGATTTGTCAAACACATGCCCATCAACAGCAAACCTTAGCCTCTGCCAATAGTTCTGAGACCAGCAGACCAACAATTCCCGGAATTCACCTGTTACAACTGGCTTGCCTTTTGGACCCCATCACATTACTTAACAGATGTGAGTAAGAAGGATTTCTTTAATTTCTGAGATTTAAAATCCATTAACAGTCTTTGCCAAAAGCTGTCAGAGGGGGAAATTATAAAAGAAAAAATTTTAAAAACCAAGAACTAATGATTATCTCCCTCATGTTAAAAAAGAAAAAAAAAATCCTTTGAAAAAAAAATTTAACACTCATTTCCTGACAAAGATAATCAAGAAAATAAGGATTGGGGTGCCTGGGTGGCTCAGTTGTTAAGCATCTGCCTTTGGCTCAGGTCATGTTTCCAGGCTCCTGGGATCGAGCCCCTCACCGGGCTCCCTGCTCATCAGGAAGCCTGCTTCTCCCTCTCCCACTCCCTCTGCTTGTGTTTCCTCTCTCGCTGTGTTTCTCTGTCAAATAGATAAATAACACCTTTAAAAAAAATAAATTTAAAAAAAAAGAAGGATTGATGGACACTGCCTACTTGACAAGTTAGGATAAGGTATAAAGTTATATTCAAAAGAGAAAAGTATTGTATCAAAACATATTCATTAATTCATCAAATATTTATTATCACAACATCTTCTACATGTCAGGTACTGCTCTTCTGAGGAATACGGCAGTGAACATGCCCTACTAAGAATGTAGTCTAGGGGGACGCCTGGGTGGCTCAGTTGGTTGGACGACTGCCTTCGGCTCAGGTCATGATCCCGGAGTCCCGGGATCGAGTCCCACATCGGGCTCCCAGCTCCATGGGGAGTCTGCTTTTCCCTCTGACCTTCTCCTCGCTCATGCTCTCTCTCACTGTCCCTCTCTCAAATAAATAAATAAAATCTTTAAAAAAAAAAAAAAAGAATGTAGTCTAGGGGTTATCATCGAGGGGCAGCCCAAGGCAGACATCGGGTACATCTTGTTCTGTTAATGTCTTAGCCCCAACTCATCATGCCGATCAGCATGTGGTAGGGAACTCGTCACCATCATCTAAGGAATAAATGAAACTGAACTCTCCATTTTACTGCTGTTAGAATCTTTCTTCTCTGGGCAGCCAATATCTAAATTAAAACTGTGACTTTTTTTTTCACTGTCAATTCAACAGATTTAATTATGGGATATTGATTTTTCCTATCATCTCTGTCTTGGCAGGGGCCTCTGTACTGCTGCTGTCTGCTTTGGATTAAAAGTCACTGTACTTTCCTTGTTCGGGAGAAACCTTTGATGAGAAAATTCCATGTAAAGCTCAAAACCATTACCACTGAGAAAAATAATTTTTTTTTAAATAAAATGGCTGTGGGAGTTCTATTCTCTTTTCCTAAATGCAAGAGTTGATGAAGAAGTTTATAGCTGAGACCTCCCAAGGAAGCTCAGAAATTAGGGTTCTTTAGTAGGCCAGGAGATTAAATAACACCCCATGTTTCTCTTCCTGTGTGGAAAGAATTCATAGCTCTTTACTTTTTCTCTTATTCTACGCCTCAGAGACTTATTTCATTTTAAGGTCATTTTTCCTTATGGACCAGAAAACAGACCATGCATTTACATCTCCCTGATGAGTTCATCAAGCCAAAAGTTATCTCCAGGGAATAACAACTCCTCCCTTCCCTGCTAGCTAGGAGAAGTTGCCAGAAAGGTGATTCTCTGTTTTCTCCAGAGGATGTCAGTGTGTTTAACTCTGGTGTATAATAAAATCCAGATGAGTCTCTTGAGGCAAGGAAAACAGATGTAAAAAAATTCTTTCTGCTGATTGGTCTTTATGGGTTCCTGGACCTAATTCTGACCTGGAGAGATGGGAGTGTTTCCTCCAGACAAAACACCAAGCAATTCTCAGAAGACCAGAAGGTATCTGAGAATTCACCTCAATTCTGACACTACCTAGAGATAGCATCAGATTCCACAGTCCTACAAGATACCCCCCACCCCCATGCCCCAGGCTTCCCTGTACTTCTGACCTACCAGCCACAGACTGGAGGTTCCAATGACTTCCTCCTTAGGCTTGATTAATTTGCTACAGGGGCTCACAGAACTCAGAGAAACACTTGCGTTTACCAGTTTATTAAGGATATGATAAAGGATACAAATAAGACCCAGATGAAGAGATGTAGAGGGTAAAGTGTGGAGAAAGGGCACGGAGTTTCCTGGCCTTCTCCAAGGCACCGCCCTCTCTAGTCTCCATGGGCTCACTAACCTGGAGGGTCAGCTAACAGTTCTGAGGCCAGTCGGCCAACAATCCCCGGAAGTCTCTACGGAAGCTTCAAGGCAGGGTCATAATTAACTAAGTCTTTGCCCATTGCCTGATTCAACCTTCAGCCCCTTTTCTCTTCACTGAGGTCTGGAGATAAAACTCTAAGTTACAATCCTCTAATCACATGATTGGTTCTCCTGGCAACCAGTCTCTGCCACTGAGTGGGGTCCAAAAGTCACGTCCATTAACATAACAAGATACGCTATAACAAGATATAGCCCATATCACAGGAAATTATCAGGGCTGTCGGAGCCAGGAACTCTGGACAAAAACCAAATACATATGAGAAACATATTTTAATCAACTGAATGACCAAACATGTATTTCTTATAAATCATGACTTCTTATAAGTCAGTTTCAGTAGCTGGGAAACATTAACTTTATCTCCTAAAAGCAACAGGATCACCAAGACCATCCTGGGTTAAAAGAAATGCAAGAGAACTATCTGGGAACACTGGAGTTCCTTTTCCTTGAAGTCCTGGCAAGAGAAAGTGGAGAAAGGAATGATAACACTTACAGTGCTGAAGAGAAAGTCAGAAAACAAATTTTATTTTAGTCTTGGCTTTGACACTTGTTACCATGCGATCTTAGGCAAGTTTCTTAATTTTGCTTGGCTCAGTCATGTTAAAAGAAAAAAAAAAAAAGATCAGGACACATGATCTCTATCCAAGGTGATTTTCTCCTTTAAAAAACCCCTAATTCTAGAAAAAAACTTTCAAAAGAAAAGAGAAAGAAAGAGGGAGATACACAAGGGGGGGAGGAGAAGAGGGAGGTGGGCTATACAGTTTTATTTTTTGAAACACAGATTCATAAAAGAGAAATTGTCCAAGATTTATCACCTCATACCTGAATTGCAGCCATGGCCTCCCCACTGGCTTTCTCCTCTCCTATCTCTCATCATCTTTCTCTCCCAATTTGACATAATTCCAAAATGATATCCAAATTCTTTCAATGGCTTCCCATTACCTCAAAGAGGATGTGTAAACCACTTTGGCTGGCATTCAAGATCTACAAACTGGTCTCAGCTCACTAATCCAACTTAACCTCTTATTACCGCCCAACCGAAATCCACGGTGACAGGCAAGCCAGATTTCCTGGTTGTTCCCACAACACTTTGTGCTCGCCAACCCATTAAATCCTCTCAACTGCTCACGGAACCATGTCTGAAATCTGATTATTTTTTTTCTCTTTTTCTTAGTCTAACCCTCTTTCACAGAACTTCCCAAGCCCTGCCTCTTCCATGAGTCTTAATTTGACTACTTCAATCCATAGCACTTACTCTAACTTCTGAAATCCCTTAGGAAAACAAAATGGTGAAAAGTTTATGGGTCTAGTCCCGGAAGTCGGACTGTTCATTCAAGTCTTGTTCTTACCCCTTACCATGTGAAGTTGGCCAAATAACTTACTTCACTAAATGTAAGACTCCTCAACGTCAGGTAAGAAATGACCCTGACTCTCAATCTTTACCTGAGGATAAAATTAGTAGATAACTCACAGGGTTTTATTTCCTTTTTTCCTCAGAATTAAGTGATGTGACACATGGAAGACGCTTAGCACAAAATGGTTAGTACACAGTTCCTGATCAATAAATATTTGGATTTTTAAGAGCAACTCTTCATAGCATTCATATTTGCATCACCATCAAATACTATCCTAAGCTTTCACTTAAGTCAAGTACGTATTTACATTATAAATCGCTGGAGGAAAAACCAATTTGTATGTTTATTGAATGTGCTGCAGTCCTTAACATCACGCCCTACGTTTAATGACTCTCTATAACTACTTGTTATATAAAAGCTTAGAGACAAATTAGACCATCAATAGACGACATTTTTTTCTTTTTTGAGACTTTCAGTGTAGCATACAAGGAAAATTAAAATAAAAGAGGACAAAAAAGCTGTATTTATCACTTCATCCTCAAAAAGCTTCCGTTTCATACCTGAAGAGACAGTGTAGGCGTACATATCTATCCCATGTCACATTATTACCAGCAAGAACTTGACCCCTGGTCTTTCACCAAATTGAACATAGGTGGTTTAGAAGTCTGGAAATTTCTTTACCCAAAACACAATCTTCTAATATCTTCTTTTTGTCTCATTTGCTATCTTCATTCTCTGTTGACATACTCTGTACCATTTTCGTTTACTTTTTCTTTCTTTCTTTTTTTTTTTTTAAGATTTATTTATTTATTTATTTGCCAGAAAGAGAGTGCGGGAGAGAAAGAGAGCAAAAGTACAAGCAGGAGGGAGCAGCAGGCAGAGGGAAAAGCAGGCTCCCCGCTGAGCAAGGAGTCTGATGTGGGGCTGGATCCCAGAACCCTGGGATCATGACCTGAAGGCAGACACAGATGCCTAACCAACTGAGCCACCCAGGAGTCCCTCCAAACCACTTCTTGCAGGAAAGGTCTTGTGTTGGCTTTAATCTTATCCATTCCTTGAAGCCCATTTGGATTCTTCAGCTGAACTTCTCTCTCTCTCTCTCCCTCTCTTTCTCTCTCTCTCTCACACACACACACACAGACACACACACACAATTCCTGGAAAATTCCAGGCTAAAAAAGAAAAAAAGCAAAGGAACTGCTTACTAGATTTCATAACCAAAGAAGGAGTAGGACTACCTTCTCTCTGTTCTAGAAACAAGCTCCCCCGTTCCTTTGGTTGCTCTGACCAAAACCAAATATCTTCTAGTGACCTTCCATATTCAGTGCCTCCTTATTTCAGACCCTAATCCCATTTGCCAGCCAACCTCACATGCTCTGGCTTCAAAATAGATACAGAAACCAAGTACAGCTCACCACCTTCACTGTCACTGCCCTGCCACAATCGTCTCTTACCTATACCACTACAAAAGCCCAACTATTTCTGGTTTTGATCATGCCACCCCCCTTCCTCATCATCTAGTCTGCATACAACCGCCTGAGACCCTTGTGATTTCTTTTTTATTTTTTTAAGGATTTTGTTTATTTATCTGACACACAGAGAGAGAGATCACAAGTAGGCAGAGAGAGAGGCAGAAGCAGGCTCCCTGCTGAGCAGAGAGCCTGATGCAGGGCTCGATCCCACGACTCTGGGATCATGACCTGAGCCGAAGACAGAGGCTTAACCCACTGAGCCACCCAGGTGCCCCCCTTGTGATTTCTCTGCTCTAAACCCTCCAGTGGCTTCCAAACTCATTCTGAAGGGCACCTGCCCCAGAAGGCCTACTCTCATTTTTCACTGTGTTTTCCCCTCCTGGGGCTCAGGGGCTCCCTTCCCTCAACCCACACTAGCTTCTCTGTGCTCAGGGCACACTTCACCCTCAGGGTGTTTGCATTTACTGTTCCATCTACCTGATAGTCTCTTTTCCCAGATATGCATGGCTTTTTCTCTCAGATTTGTACACAAATATCATGCTATCAGAGATCATCTTTCTCCCCCACCCCCACAATGCCCCTCCACCCTCTGTTCTCATTTACTTCATTTTCATCACTGCATTTACCACTCTCTGCCATTCTAGTCTGTAGCCCCCTCTAGTTGAGTTTGTGTTCAATCTTCCCACTGGAGGATAGGTTCGGTGATGACATGGAACTTATAACTACTGTATCCTCAGCACTAAGAACAATTGCTGGAACATGGCAGGCACATAATTGATAGTGAATGAATAAAAGAATGAGTGAATGAATGAATTAATGAATTAATTAAAAAAAGGAATGAATTCTCCTATCTCTAGTTCCTGGGAAGCATATGTGTATGGTCAGAGCACATTTAACTTTCAGAAAGGGTATGACTGAGTATGGATATAGTATGAATGGCTCCTCCCTGACATGGTCAGATCCCTATCTTTTTATTGATGAAGAAGTAAGCTCAATCCTTTCCAATGGCCTAGCTCCCTCAGAAATACTGGGTGCTTTAGCTTATCTTCACTAAGACCCAGAATAAAATCAGACAGATTTATCATTAGCAGCTTGGTTCCATTATTTTATTCAGGGAATCATCTCATCAATATGGGAAATCAAAACATCCTTCTAGCTAGGTCTTACAGACCAGAAAAAAAAAATTATCTTTGATCTCCTGTGTATTTTCAACTAAAATATACACTTCAATCTAAACATATTTAATATAACTTTTACCATCTCTCTATCAAAGAGAGTAATGTCGAAGTTATAGTTCACAGGAAAATTCTCCTCTATAAGATAATATCTGCTTTCCTCTTCCTTGCTCCTCCTTTAAAGTAAGAAAATCATTCCCCCCCAAAAAAAATTAGGTAATGAAATGTACACATTTATTCATTCAGTGCCAATCCCTTTATCCTAAAGCCAGAAGCAATCCTTTAGACACCATTGCCCCCTTCCTTCCCCAAGATATAGATTGGGTATCCACAATTACAGGAAGGTGTTGTTTTCTCCTTTCACTCTGTCATCTGTTCTAAACTTGCATTTCACTGGTCTCTGACAAGGATAGTGCAGCAGATGGCAAATGAAATCTAATTAGTGGTATCTTACAAGTTGTGTCAAGACTCTTCGATAAGGTTGTTTTGTTGAGAAGCCACTGCATGAGTGTAAGCTCTGTCCCCTGATTATAAGCAAAAGGAATCAGAAGCACTGGTCTTTATTATACCTAGTTCAGAGCTTGCCAAGTGGAAAGAGCCTTTTTCCCAGGAGCATTTGTCAAAAACAATCAGAGGCAATTGTTGAACATCACAGATACCTGAGGCAGTGGAGAGCAGTTGGCAAACAATGAACTAACCACAAAAAATGAAACTGAAAGTTGGGAAAGAAAAGTTTGTAAGGGGATGTGAAATGCTCTCACCTATTCCTCCTGGGAGTATAAATGCACTGGATTACACACACACCTGGCCTATGTGCATGCCCATGCTCAAGAAGGACCTGAGAAGGCCCTGGGCGCTCACCTGTTTTTAAACGTGAAGCTCTGCACAAGCAGGAAGTGAAGACTAAGGCAGAATATATATAAACTGCCTGACTGAGTGTCAAAGGCATGCCCCCTACAGGCTCACGTGCTCCCCAGCAGAGGCTATGGGACTCATCAGTTCCAGGCAACCAAGAAAATCTCCACCTAATAATTAAATCGATCATGAAGCTAGCCAAGTAGAAACTTCAGTGGCTACACATGACAAATAATATAGACTTTAGAGACTTGGTTCAACAAAGTTACTAAACAAACAGCAAACTGGTAGAGGGGAAGGACCTAATTTATAGAATTGTTAACACTATGCAATTTAAAATGTCTACTTTTCAGCCAAAAATTACTAGACATGCCAAGGGTGGGGGGGGAAAGAAAAGCAAAAAAAAAAGACCCATACCTAGGAAATAAAGCAGCAAACAGAAACTCCCCATGTAATCTCGGATATTGGACTTACTGACAAAGATTTAAATCTGCTACTGTAAAAATGTTCAAGGAACAAAAGAAAACAAGGTCTGAAAAACTAAAGGAAATTATGAAAATGATGTTTCTGTGCATAGTTATTATTATGAGATAAAAATTACATGAAAGAACCATGTAGAAATTCTGGGGTTGAAAAGTACAGTAACTGAAATGACAAATTCACTAGAGGTATTCAGCAGAAGTCCTAAGCAGGCAAAAGAAATAGCCAATGAACATGAAGATAATTCAGTTGGGATTATCCAGTCTCAGGAACAGAAAGGAAAAAAAACAAAAAAACAAAAAAACATTAACAGTCTCAGATACCGTTAAGGACATCACCAAGTATACCAACATGCACCTAACAGGAGTCACAGAAAGAGATGAAAGAGAGCGACAAAGAAACAAAGAATAGTTGAAGAAATAATGACCAAAAACTACCTGTATTTGATGGAAGCATTAATCTACAGGTCTAAGAAAGTCATCAAACCCCAGGACAGATAACTCAGGGTGCAGTTAGACACATCATAATCAAAATGTTAAAAGACCAAAAAAAAAAAAAAAGAAGAAGAAGAAAGAAAGAAAGAAAAAACCAATAGATGGAGGCCTGGGTAGCTCAGCCAGTTAAGCATCTGCCCTTGGCTCGGGTCATGATCCCAGAGTCCTTGGACAGAGCCCTGCATTGAGCTCCCTGCTTGGTGAGGAGCCTGTTTCTCCCTCTCCCTCTGCCTGCCACTCCCCCTGTTTGTGCTCTCTCTCTATATCCATCAAATAAATAAATAAAATCTTAAAAAAAAAAAAGAAAATCTCAATAGAGAAGTGACTAATCTTATACAAGAAATCGACAGTGAGATTAAAACTAATTTCTCATTAGAAACATTGGAGGCCTAATGATGTACTATATGTTGACTAATTGAACATAATAATAAAAAATTTTAAAAAAAAGAAGAAAAAAAAAGAAAGAAAGAAACATTGGAGGCCAGAAGGTCATAAAATAACATATTGGAAGTATTGAAAGAATAAGACTGCCAACCGAGAATCATGTCTAGGAAAACAATCCTTTAAAAAAAATGAAGGAGAGGGGCGCCTGGGTGGCTCAGTGGGTTAAGCCGCTGTCTTCGGCTCAGGTCATGATCTCAGGGTCCTGGGATCGAGTCCCGTGTCAGGCTCTCTGCTCAGCGGGGAGCGTGCTTCCCTCTCTCTCTCTCTCTACCTGCCTCTCCATCTACTTGTGATCTCTCTCTATCAAATAAATAAATAAAATCTTAAAAAAAATGAAGGTGAAGCCTGATGATCACAGATCTTTACCCCTGGTGCAAATAATACATTATATGTTAATAAAAATAGTTTTTAAAAATGAAGGAGAAATTAAGAAGATTCCAGATAAACAAAAATAGAAAGTTCATTACTAACTGCTCGGTCTTACAAAAAATTCTAAAGGAAGACTTTCAGGCTGAAATGAAAGCAGATTAGACAATAATGAGAATACACATGAAAAAAATAAAGGCACTGACAAAGGTAACTATATAGGTAAAGATAAAAGACAGTATAAACATTTTTATTATAACTTTCTCCACCTAATTTAAAAATCAACTGCATAAGGAGTAGTTATAAATTGTGTTGATGTGTGTACAATGTATAAAGGTGTAATTTGCATGACAGCACAAAGGAAGGAAGAGGAAATGAAGCTATATAAGAACATATTTTTGTATGCTATTGCATTAATATGACATAGATCTTTATAAATAAACACATTAATTGCAATCCCCAAGGAAAATTCTTAGAAAAGAATTATATATAGGCATATTAATTTAAATGACATATTAAAAAATACTTACATAATGCAAAAAGGGGCAGTACTGGAAGTAGAGAAGAATAACACAAAAAAGGGAATAGAAATATAGGAAACAAAAAAACAAAAAAGAAATATAGGAAACAAATAACAAAATGGCAGCTATAAATCTTCCCTGATCAATAATTACATTAAATATAAATTAATTAAACCATTCAATCTAAAGATAGAGATGTACAGAATGGATTTTTTAAATAATTTTTTAAAGATTTTATTTATTTGACAGAGAGAGACACAGCGAGAGAGGAAACACAAGCAGGAGGAGTGGGAGAGGGAGAGGCAGGCTTCCTGCCTAGCAGAGAGCCCAATGGGGGGCTCAATCCCAGGACCCTGGGATCATGACGTGAACCGAAGGCAGACTCTTAATGACTGAGCCACCCACGTGCCCCAAGAATGGATTTTTAAAAAATAAGTGTTACAGCTGTAAGCTGTCAACAAGTATATTTTGTATTCAAAGATACAACGGATTAAAAGTAAAAGGATGGAAAAATATATACCATACAAACAGCAATTATAAGAGATTGAGGGCTATACTAGTATCAGAGAAAATAGACTTTAAGCCAAAAAGTTTTGCAAGAGGCAAAAAAGGTTATTATAAAACAGTAAAGAGTCAGTTCATTAAGGAGTTATAACAACCATCAACATATGTACTGGCAATGACAGCCATAATATATGAAGTCGAAACTGACAGAAACAAAGTGAGAAATAGACAATTCAAGCATAATAGTTGCAGACTTCAATTCCTCACTTTTGGTAATTAAAGGACAACTATGTAGAAGATAAACAAGAAAAGATAAGACTTGCCTAGCACTGTAAACCATTTAGACTAACACAACTACTGAACACTTAGTCCAAAAACAGAAAAATGTACATTCTTCTCTAGTGCACACGGAGTATACTCCAAGAAAATAACCATATCTGAACAATGGCTAGACCCTCAAGGTCCTGAAAACTTCACTTTCAGATTCCTTAGAGACTTACATTATCCCTAACCCCCACTAACTGAAAGGATATAATCAGTCACTCCTTAAAATCCCAGTGCCCAATCCTGTCCCTGTGCTGTATAGAAAAAACACTTTTTGCACCAGAAAAAAAAAAAGTCTAAATAAATGTAAAAGATTTAAAATCACACAAGGTAATTTCTGTGATCCAAAGCAAATGAAATCAGAAATCAATAACAAAGAGAACCTTAAGAAATTCACAAATATGTTGAAAATAAACAGTGTATCACTAAATTATCAATGGGCCAAAGCAGAAATCACAAGGGAAATTAGGAAACTTTTTGAGAGCATTGCAAAGAAAACACAATGTATCAAAAGTATGGGACACAGCAAAAGCAGTGCTTAGAGGAAAATATATAGTTACAAGTACCTGTATTACAAAAGACCTCAAAGCAACAACCCAGCTTCCACCTTAAGAAACTAGGGGGAAGGGCCACCTGGGTGGCTCAGTGGGTTAAGCCTCTGCCTTCAGCTCACATCATGATCTCGGGGTCCTGGGATCGAGCCCCGCATCGGGCTCTCTGCTCAGCGGGGAGCCTGCTTCCCCCTCTCTCTCTCTCTGCCTGCCTCTGCCTACTTGCGATCTCTGTCTGTCAAATAAATAAATAAAATATTTTTAAAAAAAGAAAAGAAAAGAAAATACCACAAACAATTGTACAAGAACAAATTAGAAAATCTAAAGAAGTCAGGGCCCCTGGGTGGCTCAGTCAGTTAAGTGTCAGCTCATGATTTTGGCTCAGGTCATGATCTTGGGGTGGTGAGATCAAGCCCTGTGTGGTGCTCTGCCTTCAGCGCAAAGGCACCTTGGGATTCCCTCTGTGCCTACCTCTGCTCACTCGTCCTCTCTCTCTCTCTCGCTCTCTCAAATAAATAAATAAAAATCTTTAAAAAAAGAAAAGCTAAAGGAAGTAGATTATATAAAAAAGGCACAAACTACTACATTAGATTCACAGAGAAACAGGGAATTGGAACATAACTATAATAAAGAAACTGAATTAATAGTAAAAAATGTGGGTTTTTTTTTTTAATGTTTCCACAAAAGAGAGCACAGGAACGTAAGACTTCATTGGTAAATGCTACTCAACTTTTAAGAATTAAAATCGATTTTTCACAAACTCTTCCAAAATATAAAAGGAGAAAAACACTTTTCAACTCATTCTGTAAGTCTAGTACTAACATTGGTACCAAAACCAAAGATATCACAGAAAAGAAAACCAAAGATCAATATTCTCTAGAAATGTAGATCTTCATATCCTCCACAACATAACTGTCAAACCAAATTCAACAATGTATGAAAATGATTATACATGTTGTTCACAAGCAAGTGGGATTTGTTCTAGAATTGGAAAGTCTGTTCAATGTGAAAATCAATGCATGCTGAAAATCAATCAATGTAATATACTGTATTAATAGAATAAAGGACAAAAACACACATTATCATCTCAGTACATCCAGGAAACCCTTTTACAAAGGGCAATACACTTTCATGGTAGAAAACATGAAAAAATAAACTATGAATAGAAGAGAAATTCTTCAACCTAACAAAAGGATATCTATGAAAAACCCATAGTTGTCACTAGACTTAATGGTGAAAGGTTGAAAGTTTTCCCTAAGACCTAGAATGAACCAAGAGTGACTTCTCTCACCACATGTCCTCAACATCATACTGGGTATGTTAGTCAGAAAAATCGGGTATGAAATGAAATAAGAAGCATCCAGAGTAGAAAGTAAGAAATAATCTATCCTTACTGGCAGATGAATAATGCTATATATAGAAAATTCTCAAGAACCTATAAAAAAAAAAAAACTAGAGCTGATAAATATATTCAGAAATAATGCAGGATACAAGATCAAAGTGCAAACATGAACTATATTTCTCTATATTAAGCAATAAACCTGAAAATAAAATTTAAAAATAATTCAACTTATGGGGCACCTGGGTGGTTCAGTGGGTTAAAGCCTCTGTCTTTGGCTCAGGTCATGATCCCAGGGTCCTGGGATCGAGCCCCGCATCGGGCTCTCTGCTCAACAGGGAGCCTGCTTCCACCTCTCTCTCTGCCTGCCTCTCTGCCTACTTGTGATCTCTGCCTGTCAAATAAATAAATAAAATCTTTAAAAAAAATAAAAATAATTCAACTTATAATAGCATCAAAAAGAATAAAATACTTTGGAATCAATTTAATCTAGGAAATACAAGAATTGTACACTAAAAACTACAAAAAATTATTGAAATTAAAGGACACCTAAATAATGGGAATATCTCCTGTACATAAATGTGAAGACTTAATAGAGTTAAAATGGCAATTCTTCCCACATTGACCCCAAAATTCAACACAATCTCTATCAAAACTTTAGGCAACTTCCCCCCCACCCCAGAACTCGATGACCTGAACTTAAAATTCTTATGGCCATACATGGGACACAGACTAGACAAACAATCTTGAAAAAGAAGAACAAAGTTGAAGAATTCCTATTTCCAAATTTTAAAGTCTACTACAAAGATAGTTATTAAGATAGCACGGAACTGGTATAAGGATAGACATATAGCTCAAGGGATATGGAACTGAGCATCCAGAAATAACCATCACATTTTTTGGTCAGTTGATTTACTACAAAGGTGCCAAGACAATTCAAGGAGGAATGAATAGTCTTTTCAATAAATGGTGCTAGGAAAACTTAATATCCACATGTAAAGGAATGAATTTGGATCCTCACCTCAAATCGTACATAATAATTAAGTCTGAATGGATCCTCAGCCTAAATATTAAGAGTAAAATTATTAAATTCCTAGAAAGAAACACAGAATCACATCTTTGTGACCTTGGATTAAGCAATGGTTTCTCAGATATGGCACCAAGAGCAAAAGTGACAAAAGAAAAAAAAAGCAGATAATTGGATTCCATCAAAATTAAAAACTCTTGGGCATCAAAGGACACCATTAAGAAAGTGAAAGACATCCCACAGAATGGAAGAATATATTTACAAATCACATACCTGATAAGACAACCCAATTAAAAACTAGGCAAATTATTTGAATAGACATTTCTCCAAAAAAGACATACAGATGAGCAATAAGCCCATGAAAATATGGTCAACATCGTTAGGTAAACACAAATCAAAACCATAATAAGATACCACTTCACACCCACTAGAATGGCTAACACAAAACAGAAAATAATAAAGAATGTGGATAAATTGAAAATCTTGTACATTCTAGTGGAATACAAAATGTTCGGCTATTTTGGAGTAGTTTTGCAGTCCCTTAAAATGTCAAGGATAGAGTACCCCTATGACCCAGGAGCCTCTCCTAGAGACCCAAGAAAAGTGAAAAACATATGTTCGCATAAAGTCTTATACATGGATGTTCATGGCAGCATTACTCATAGCAACCAAAAAAGTAGGAACAAGCCAAATGACTATCAACTGATGAATAAACAAAAGTGGTATGCCCATTCAATGAATATTATTAAATCATTATTAAGTCAAACATGCAACTTGGATGAACTTTGAAAACACCACGCTAAGTGAAAGATTCCAGATATAAAGAACAATATATTATATAAACTATTTTTATGAAATGTCCAGAACAGGCAAATTCATCGAGACAAAATACATTAATGATTTCCAGGGACTGTGAGGATGGGAGAATTGAGAATGGCTACTAATAGGCATAGCACTTCCACTGGCGTAATGAAAATGTACTGAAATAAGATAGTGGTGATGATTTTATCACTTTGTGAATATATATATTTTTAAAATATTTTATTTATTTATTTATTTTATTTGAGAGACAGAGGAAGCGGAAGCACGGGGAGACGCAGAGGGAGAAGGAGAAGCAGGCTCCCTCCTGAGCCCAGAGCCTGACACAGGGCTCAATCCCAGGACCTGGAAGTGATGACCTGAGCTGTTGTCAGATGCTCAATGGACTGAGGCACCCCCACTTGGTGAATATATTAAAAACCACTTAGTTACACACTTGAAATGGCTGAACTGCATAGTATGTGAATTATACCCCAATTTTTAAATGAATCCCTAAAACTTGTGGAAAAAAAACGCATTACATATTACAGAGACTCCATCAATTAGCCCTCTAACTACTGAGGTTTTACTCTATCAGCATATATACTGATATATGATATATATATGTATATATATGTATATATGATATACATATATCAGTTTTACATACTGAAATGTGGAATAACCTGTCTTCAATTTTTTTAAACCTCAACTTTCCTATTTATTAATCATCTATCTGGAAATGAAGTGTAGAACAGCCTTACAAATAATGTTAGAAATTCTGAAGCTACACAGCTTGCTTTCCAAAATCTTTCACATATACCAAATCACAGCAATGATACATTAACATACATCTAACCTACTAAATATACTAATGTTAGGAACTACATTAATTTTGTATATCTTGATATCACTTGTTTATTAAGGGTCTTGCTTAAATTTTATCAGGTGTTTTGACTTGCCCTCAACTTTTTTTTTAAGATTTTATTTATTTATTTGAGGGAGAGAGAGAAAGAGAAACAGAGACAGACCATGAGCATGGGGGAGGAGGCAGAAATAGAGGGACAAGCACACTTCTCTGGAGCAGGGAGGTTGGCACGGGGCTCGATTCCAGGACCCTGAGATCATGACCTGAGCCAAAGGCACGGCTTAACCCACTGAGCCACCTCGCACCCGTGTCCTCAACTTTCTTGCCCACAGCATGAATCTCCAGCTTTCATTTTGAGGTCAAGCATAAGATGTCAGTAAATTCTCTGCAAGGTAATGGACATCAGCAAGCCCCGAGACAGAGACAAAACCTCCTTCCACAAATGTGGCATGAAAGGCACTTCCATCAGCTGGCACCATAAAGCTCTGAAGTCCTACCTATAGGATGGATATTTGTCTGTTCTTCAAGAGAAGAAAACAGTAGTACTAGCTGTCCATTGTGTCTGACCAGTCAGCAATGGCTTCCCACGCTGCGGTTACTTGGCTTTCTCTCATAAAAATAGCTCAGAGTGAAAACTGACAAGCTCTTTAGATAACCAAGGGAGTCACACCTGAAAAGCTGCTAGGTATTAGCAGAGGACATCCTTGATGCTATAATACAATGTTAATTAATTTGATCTTTCTGAAGGGAAAGGAGTATTCCCCACCATTTACATAACAATTCAATGTTTCAGATGCAGACTTGAAACTTGGGTCTCCTGGCTGCTAACCAGGTCACTACTTTCACTGAACACCTTGTGGACAGTTTAAGATGGTAGAATGATTTATTTACCACTTTAGCTTCCTTTAATGCATTTAAAAAATGCACAACTACGTATGAGCTAAACCGAAGCTCGAAACCTCATTCCATGGGGTGCCTGGCTGGCTCAGTAGGTAGAGCATGGAACTCTTGATCTTGGGGTCATGAGTTCGAGCCCCACGTTGGCCACAGAGCTTACTTTAAAACACACACACACTTCATTCTATAAACCTAGTTGAGAACTAAACTGTTTAAGTACCAATTAGTGGAAGTTGGAGGTTGCATCCTTTGTTTATTCCACAATAAATAAACCTATTCAACGTGCATTCCTTCTTTTTAGTCTGAATTAGCACCCTTTAAAGCTCTTACGGGCAGACTTGCTCTGGGATCTTTCCCTGGATTTTGAAATATCCCTTTGTAGCCTTGCACAGTGGCAGTATCGTAGCCAATGAGGTTTATCCAAGGTGCAATTACTGCTAATTGAAAATATCCCTTTGTGTAATCAGAGCTTCATGCTTCTATTTCACTTGGTTCCAAGTGTCCAGTCACAGACTCTCACCTTTGCCAAACCCATACCACTCCTCTTTCCTGCCACAATCCCCAGGCCTCCTGGTTCTTTCAGGATAGAACAGACAATATTCAGAATTAACAATGGCGACTCTTTCTACTCTAGGCAGAAGTAGTCATTAATCCTTTTGCCGACTTTTGTTGTTAGTCAGCTGTTGTGTGGGTAAGAATATCTGGGTAGTTAAAATTGTGTCTAGCCATTTGTACTAAATAGAAACTTAATTTGTACATATAAAAAGAATAAACAGAGGTCTCTTTACCCTTTGCTTCTCCTAGTCTTACAGAAAATCACATTAAAGACAAAATACTCTTTTATTTTCCCAAATTGATGATAATTATCCCTACCAGTATCTTGTATTCTTTGAAAGAATACACAAAACCAAAATAAAATACACCCTGTAATTCTCTGATATTGAAGGGATATAGGAGGTTAAAAAAAATACGAGTACAGAAACATCTTAAGACAATAAAAGAATTATACAAACATAAAGTAATATTGTTAATGTAGCATTACTTGAGGTTTTTATCTCCTCATAATGCCAGTTGCCAAACCCAATGATCAATCAAATCGTGTGGCAAATCTGGGAGAAAAATCTGGGAACACAGTGAACATCTGGTTGAAATTTCTCGCCAATGGGTGAGAAACACTCTTGTCATAGCTGGAAGTTTCTGTGCTCATTCTGATTCTAAATTATTCAATTTTATTGAAGAAGCATTTACGAAGCATCCTCTGCACCAAGCGCTATGATCAAGACCGAAGATAGTCAAGTGTAGAAGTGCCTTGAACATAATCTCAACTAGTTCACACTCTAGTTATCGAGGCCTGCCAACCAGAAACTGTAAATATGTGAAAGAGATATAACAGGGATATGGAAGCAATTAATTCTGAATCGGGGGTCAATTATAAAGAGGGAAGCATAACAGCCATTTATAATTATAAGTTAATGTGCTATGTCTCCCTGGGATATTTCTAATTATGAAATGAAGGACTCTATCTTCTGTTAATAGAATTTCCAATGTCTGTAAAATCTTAATGGAAGGGATTTTTATTTAAATACTGAAGACTGAATATATGCACTCATCCATTATATCTCCAGGAACCCCCCTCCAAAATTACTGTAAAGGATTTTAATAATATTCATAAATCTCCAAACACACAGAAAATAGAAGTCATGACAACAGACAAGAAATATCTAAATATTGAGAGACTGAAAGCAGATGGTCTAGTGCTATGTGAATTAGCAGATCAGAGATCCCTCAAATTTATACACCAAAAGGAAGCAAGCCAATTTACAAGAGAAAGAGATCAGAAAATGGTGCAAATGATGTCTCTGACATGAAGAAATACAGAAAACTTCCAAACACAGTATTGGTTGAAAGTCTGTATAAAAGGCATTCAGACCCTCAGATCCCATCCCCCATGTTATATGACTAAGAAAACTTTCTTTCCCTTCCATGTCAGAATACTGAAGACTTATTCTCATAACCATACAGAACCCACACATGGGGTCATCAAGCACAGATGGGAGAAGGGTGAAATGCCACACTGAAAACAGGAGGACACACTACAGTGAAAACTGAAAGAAACGTTCTTAAAAGCTGTCAAACAGAAAAGACAAATTTCTTTCAAATACATGTCAATTAATTTGCATGTAGATTTAACATTATTAATGATAAACACCTGAAAACAACAGAGAAAAAACAATTCGAAGTGTTGACTTTCCAGTTTGACAATTCTTAATTGTCAGGATGAAAATTCATTCAAGTGAGATGAAATAAGATATTTTCAGACATGAAATGAGCTTAGAGTTTCCTTCCCATAAATCAGTACTGAAAGAACTACTAAAGGATGTACTTTAGGAAGAAGCAAAAACAGCACACAGAGAGGAAGTGAGAGGCAAGTGGGTAAACTTATGTAACTGCAGAATTTAAAATAATTTACTTTCTTTGCTTCAGGTAAGTGGAATTAAAGTAAAAACAACATTAAAGAAGGTGAGAAACAGTGTTTAATGACTAGTTAGGTTTGCTCAAGTCCTCATCTCAGGTGGGAAAGTACAGAGATACTGCATAACTTTAGCTAATTTATGGAACTTAATTAACTTTATTTCTTTTTCAATTCTCATGTAGTTTTGGCTCTTGGGGCAATGTGATCACTTCAATATGGAAAAAAAGCTAGCTCAACACAAAATAGAAATTTGAAGTATAGGATGAGACAAAATCAAGGGCGGGGAAAGGAAGGGAATAGCAAAAGGAAGGGATGAGATATTGCCAAAAGACGAAGGATCTCCTTGTTCCCTCTCTGAAGGAATGACTCAAATATTTAGGTGGCAGTACACAGCTTTCCATATATATACAGCAGGACTGGGTTTTGTTAAGAAAAGGTGGGGATGGGACATTCCAGGGGTTTTGGGACCAAGGCCAGTCTCTCTTCTCTCTCTTGGCCCCCTTCTCTGACCAGGAGAGAAGGAAGGAATCCAACATGTGAAGGAGGTAAAGTAGGAAGGGGACGGGTCCTACTTGACAGTGTGTGGCAGACCCCTTGCCTAGCAAGTGGCTCCACTGGGAGCCCTGCAGGCAGTCAGAGCCGTGTACCTCCTTCTGTACCACATTCAGGACCAAGTCAATCACCTTGACAGCTCTACAGAGCAGTCCTTGGCCTGCCCCAGACTTACCAAAAACCAGGTTGTCTGGTCTCCCTATCTGGCTAAAAGGACCTGAACGAACAGAGTCCATCACGCTGGGTTCTAGATCCACCAAGGCAGCAAGAGGACTGTATCTGTGGCTTCATCATGACATGACACACAGAGATGTGGTCCAGCTGCAGGTCATTACAGGCAGATTCCAGTGGGGTCAATCCCAGGCTCATCAGTGATCACCTCCCAGAAGTCTGCACTGATCTCCTTGCCCCACTGACCAGCCTGGAAGAACAAGATTTCTCTCACGGTTAAAATTTATTTTAATCTCTCTGTTCACCTCAAGGTGTATATAGGGCAAGAAAATGGTATGTGATTCTTTTTTTCTATGCTGCCAGCTGCAGGCTAGAAGGATGGGACATGTCCTAGAGGCTGAAGGTTTCAACAGAGGAGCAGGAAGTTTCTGAGAGTGGAATTTAATTAACTTTAAAGGTTTATTTTTAAAGTGCATTAATGCTTTGTGCTCCTGAAATATTAACAATGTTTTATTGCTTTTTTTAAGAGATTTATTTATTTATTTATTGCCGGGGGAGGGCAGAGGGAGAGAGAGAATATCAAGCATACTCCACTCTGAGGTCACAAACTCACCAGGGGCTTCACCTGGAGGACCCTGAGAACATGACCTGAGTTGAAATCAAGAGTCCAAAGCTTGGGGCATTTGGGTGGCTCAGTGGGTTGAGCCTTTGCCTTCAGCTCAGGTCACAATCGCAGGGTCCTGGGATCGAGCCCCGCATCGGGCTGTCTGCTCAGTGGGGAGCTTGCATCTCCCTTCTCTCTGCCTGCTGCTCTGCCTACTTGTGATCCCTCTCTCTCTCTCTCTCTGTCAAATAAATAAATAAATTAAATCTTTAAAAAAAAAAAAAATACAGTCCAAAGCTTAATCGACTGAGCCACCCAGGAACCCCAACAACGTTTTATTTCTTGTATGTGAGTTACGTGGAAGCTCAATTAGTGTTAAATTCACTTTCGTTGTGTGCAATTTTCTGTACGTATATTATACTTCAATATTTATTTAGTTAAGGAAAAATTTTTAAAAATAATTTAAAAAATGAGTAACTTCCAATCTGGCAGAGGGGAGAAACAATGGAATTTTTAGAAATCTGTAAGCCAACTGAGGTAGAAATGGTAGGCATAAAAAAAGTAAGCAAAGAAAAAAATTGTTAAGTAAATAGCATAAAATACGATGAAAGAAATAAATCCAAATAGATCAGTGCTTCCAGTAAACATAAAATTAAGTAATCTTTTAAAAGATGCTACTATTCATTGGATTTTCTAAAAACAAACAAACATCTGGGCTACATAAAATTTAGAAGAACAATACTTAAATTACCAGAGAAAGGTCGAAAACACTGGATCCTGATCCCATGCCCAACTTGTTGATTGGGATCCGGTCGTGAGACTGTCTAGAGTTACTGTAGTGCCATAACCACCTGAGGGCAGACATCAACACTGCATGTTTGCTACCACAGTACCTCACTGTCCTCGTACATATGGAAAGAAGGGTGGTTCTAAATAAAAGTATTAACACACAGACATAATCTTTTATACACAATGTAGTTTTTATATATAAAATATGTAGTTCATAAAAGTATATATACACATATATAGTCTTTTACTTGGGAGCATCGATCTTTGAAAAATAAATTTCAATAATTCCCATTTCATAACAGGTATACCAGGGGCCATTATTATTCCTGTGTTTGTTTTGTTTATAAAATAATTTGCACATACTGTAATGCAGAGAATAATGTGAAGAATACACTTAAAACTAATGCTAATATGTGACAAATGGTGATGCTTTTACATATTTGCTTCAGGTTTATTTTTAAACAGAAAATATTGAAGATAAGGGCTGAAGCCTCCTTGTATCCATTCAATATCCAATTTCCATCCTTTCCTCTCCAAGATTACAAATATACTGAGCTGGTGTTAGTCATTCATATCTCTCCATCTATCCATCTCTCTGCTTCTGATTTTGAATGTTCTCTTTGCTTTTTTTGGTCAAATTTTCTATGCCTGTATATGACTAACTTACAATGTCTTTGTAGAAAATGTTAATTTAAGGGGCACCTAGGTGGCTCAGTTGTTAGGCGTCTGCCTTTGGCTTGGATCATGATCACAGGATGCTGGGATCCAGCCCTGAGTCAGGCTCCCTGCTCCACAGGGAGCTGCTTCCCCCTCTCCCACTCCCCCTGCTTGTGTTCCCTCTCTCACTGTGTCTCTCTCTGTGTCAGATAAATAAATACTATCTTAAAAAAAAAGAAAATGTTAGTTTAAGTTCTCCATTAATTAAAAGTAAACACACATACATACCACCACCATCACCACCCAGAAAAATACCCTAAAATTAACAACAACAAAAAATCCTCAAATGTAACTTTTGCCACGTTGATCTACCAGCTTTTGTGAGATATTTGTCCAAAAAAAAAGAAAGAAAGAAAGAAAAGAAAAGAAACAAAAAACTCCCACTATGATTATGATCTTGTCGATTTCTGCTTGTAATTATTTTTGCTTCTGTGTTATGAAGTGATGTTGCTAGGGATATACATATTCATGGTTTTTGAGAGTTTCTTAGTGCATTGTTCCTTTGGGGGTTATATTTTTCTCCCTTTGTTCTGATTAATAATTTTGCTTGAATATTTTTTCCATGTAATAGTAATTGTCAGAGGTTTGTTACTCCATTTTCTCTCTTATTTTGTGTTTGCTGATCATCTCTCTTTTCCTATTTTATTCTTTTTTTATTCTGTGTGTGTGTGTGTGTGTGTGTGTGTGTGTATTCCATTCACCTTCTTTCTTTGGATTTACTCCATTTTTTTTTCCTTTTTGATCCTTGATTTGAAGAAATTCATTTTATAATATTTATCACTTATAATATAAATTTGATAAGTATTATTTTCTTATATTGTTACCTAGTTTGTAATTTTCAACATTATTTCTTTATATCTATGGATTGATTAAATTCTGTCTTAGGTATCTGATGGTGGTAGAGGTGGCTATTAATGTTAAAATAAGTGTTCTTATAAACTTTGAGGTAATGCTTGATTTCTAATTCAGCCCCATTGTGATCAGGGAACCTGGACTAAATGGGAATAGTTCTTCGATATGTATTGAATCTCCTTTATGACATATATAGTATCTAACAAATTTTTATGAATGCTTAATACATGGTATAAATATGGACATATTCTCTGTTGGGAGCAGAATTATTTAAGATCAAGCTTCGATTATAGTACTTACATTTTTATCTTACTTTTTCTTTTTTTTTTTTTTAAGATTTTTATTTATTTATTTATTTGACAGAGATCACAAGCAGGCAGAGAGGCAGGCAGAGAGAGAGAAGGAGGAGGAGGCAGGCTCCCTGCTTGAGCAGAGAGCCCGATGCGGGGCTTGATCCCAGGACCCTGAGATCATGACCTGAGCCGAAGGCAGAGGCTTTAACCCACTGAGCCACACAGGCGCCCCTCTTTTCTTTTTTTTTTATTTATCAGTTTCTAAAGAAAGTTTATTTAAAAATCCCAGTATTATTTGTCCTTAGAACTATTTTATCTTGTCTCATGTTTTTGTCCTAAATTTAATTTCTCCCCAATACTAGTATAGCTAAGTCAGATAGAAAAATATCTAGTGAATCTTTTTTTCCCCCAAAGATGCATTTTTGACCTTTCTCTGGTAATTTAAGTATTCTTCTTCTAAATTCTATGTAGCCGAGATGTTTGTTTTTAGAAAATCCAATACACAGTATCATCTTTTAAAAGATTACTTAATTTTATGTTTACCTGAAGCACTGACCTATTTGGATTAATTATTTTCATCGTATTTTGTGCTAAGCAGGGTGAGCAGGGTGTGAGGACTGGACCCCACTCTACCAGGACTGTTCCCGTTCATCAGGACAGGAAGCATAAACCCAGCGTGTATTGGATGAGTCAGTCCTCTTCATGCTCAATCCCAATGCTTCAGGAGAGGCTCGTTTCATATTCAGTTCCAGGGCTGAACACATGACCCAGATCTGGCCAATCAGAGTGCCACATTCCTTCACATCCACTCCATGGTTCTTGGATGTGCGGATAACGAACGTGTGCTGACAGAAGAAGCCTCCGCTAGGACTGCTGCTAAACTTGTCAAGGAAGAGGAACCCTATCTAGAAACCACGAGTGTTGAAAGGGTGTGAGTAGTTGAAACTTCTGGTATCATCTTTGCTATCATCTGGGGGGCCTAACCAGGAAAGAGAGAGGGGATGGGTTTAGAGGGAGGAATGAGGAAAGGAAAGGAAGCCCATTGTCCCCTTGATTTTTCTGATAAATGAGCACTGATTCTCTTTTTGACCTAAGCTAGTTTTCATGAGTTTTTGTCACAAGTAAAAGGGTCCTGGTCCATTTATCCTAGGCATAAAAGCCAGGCAAAAACCCTAGTGCTTGCTAAAGAAAGAGTTTCATAGCCAATGAATGTGTGGATGTAAGAGTAGGCTGACAGTCCCATGGTGGTGATCGATTTTTCCAGGTCATTCATACGCATTTAACTTTGTGATCAATGGCATAGACCTCTGAGGCAGCTAGCAGAATGAAGGTGCAGCCTGTAGCAATGGAACTGGGATTTTTTAATTGTGTGACTGCCTAGCCTGATGATTAGACGCACAGTCTCATCCTCTCCAGGGCAGCCCACCAGGACAAACTGAGGTCCTCTGCCCAAACCTGAGACAGGATCCTAAAGAACCTATCAAATCAACATGGAAACAGCCATTGAAAAGGGAAGATAATACACAACAATCACCTTTCTTTAAATATGAACCTTAGGAAAAGGACAGGATGACCCACAAAACTAGCGCTTCTAAGAAGCATCTCCAAAAAGGAGTAAAACCAGAGAGTAAACTTGATGTCCAGGAGACAAGTACTAACCCTGAACCTGAACTCCATCCTAAAGGAAAACCTTAATAAACAGAATAAAAGGTGATGCTTCCCCGATTCCTTCTGTCTCCAGGTCACAAGAGCCAGAATGCCAATGAAGACCAAATGTTCAGAGAACAAGGAGCAACCACTCTGCCTGAGAGTGGGGAGGTTTGGGAAGTGGTTTGTGGCTCCAGAGAAAGAGAGAAGAGGAGGAGAGAACAACAGAGTGTGAACAAAGGAGTGAAGAGGGGAGTCAAGTGTTCCTAGGAGGCCAAATGCAGGAGGGCACAAAGGCCAAGGGGGTTTTTGAGCACAGGCTTGTAAAGGAAATAATTTGGAAAGCTTTCTTTCCTGGTACCCATGGTGATCACCATCTGTCCACAAGACCTTGGATGGAGTCTGCAATGTTCAGGAAGGTTTCTCTGAGTGATCTGTAGCAACAAGTGAAGTGGACAGTTTCGCATGTGCATAAATATTGTGTAGAAACCCACAGCATTACAGAAGAAAGTGTATAGACTCAGGAGATCATGAGAACTTAAGCCTCATGAAATCTTGGAAATATCAGAAGGCTTTAAAACTTCCTCAAGTAAGGAAGGTGGGCTCAAGGGACTCTTTTCTGTTTCTCAAGGGGCCACAAGACTCCCCCTGATGAGAGATCACCGGGCTCTATAATTGATGCCATCGTCCTTTGGGCTTTTCAAGTCACCCCAGGTTTCTCACTCTCCCTCACCTCTCACACTCTGCCAGTCCAGCTTCTTCCATGCGTCCTCTAAACACCTCTCAGTGTCCTACCCCCAATCTCTTTCCTCCCCAAATACTCCTCTTCTTAGCTCGATGACACTAATCCAACCACATTTAGGCATCCTGTCTCAGAGGATGTTTCCCTGGGCACTCAGAGTGAGCAAACTATTCTTCTCCTATATCCCTATACAACCCAGATCATATTCCATCGGATTGAATCAAGTCATAATGAAACCATCTTTCTGTGTATCTGACTCCTCTGCACAGTGTAAGCTCTGAAGGAGGAAAAAAATTATATTTTTGTATAACCACAGTGCTAGACAAAGCGCCTAGAAAAAGTATATGCTCAAGAGAATTCTGTCAAAATGAAGAGAATGGAGTTGAGTTCAGTGAGGGTGGTGATCTTGTGATCATCCAGATCTCACAGAAGAGGAAACTGAGGCTCAGAGCAATTACAGGGCAAATCAGGCACAGTCCTGGAGCTTGTCGAGTCATGGAGATGTGGCTTGACCTGGGTTCTGATAAGATCCTCTTATCCCAAAGACTATGCTATTTTTAGCACAGCCGATGACTCCCTGAAACAAGGTATTTCAATATTCTTTTTACTTGCAGGATTTCAGTCTAATCTTGAAGTCACTTAGCTAGTTTGCAGTTCGTTTTTAATCTATAACCCACTGGTAAAACCAGTAAGGCTAAGTGACAGTCACCAAGATAAAGAGACAGGCTGCAAATCCTGGAATTCGACGTGTTCTAGGGATGCTGGTGTGGTCGTGCAGATAAATAAAAAGCATGAGCCTGTGGAAAGACCCACCCCAACTTGTCAAAGCCTCAAAGTCACCCGGATGTGACAATCTCCCCACAGCTAACCAGATATCTCTTGGTGTCTCCTGACTCCCTGTCTCTGAGAAAGGCAACATCTCTCAGAGGCTGCAAGAAAAAATAAATAAATAAAAGAAGAGGAAGCTGCTGGCATAACTGAGCAGAGGGTTACAAATGGATTCATCAGGGCGCCTGGGTGGCTCAGTGGGTTAAGCCGCTGCCTTCGGCTCAGGTCATGATCTCAGGGTCCTGGGATCGAGTCCCGCATCGGGCTCTCTGCTCAGCAGGGAGCCTGCTTCTCTCTCTCTCTCTGCCTGCCTCTCTGCCTACTTGTGATCTCTGTCTGTCAAATAAATAAATAAAATCTTTAAAAAAAAAAAAAAAAAAAACAAATGGATTCATCAGAGGAAATCGCTAAAATGCCTACAGGTGTGTGAGGTCCCATATGTTCACTCAACTCAGGAATCCTTTGGGGAAAAAAATTAAGTTCTCCGAGCGAAGGCAGTCTGCACCCACTCCGGGGATGATCAAAGGCCCCTGACCTAATTACTACATCTGGAGCGACTTCTCAAGTGCGAAGATAACAGCAAGTACGAGAGAAGGAGCAAGGCTACAGAATGTCACAGAGGCCCTGTGGAACCGAGGGCCCTCGGGACTGCCTCCCGCTGAGACTTTTGCGATCTCCCAACAAACTGGAGTAGAAAGCCCTGGGTGCTCTAGAGTACCTTCCCCCACGTGTCGATGGAAGGGGTTGTTATCCTGTTCTTTTTAAATTTATCTTACCCAGGCTTACTCCCTAGACTTTCTCTTTAAATGTATTCTGTACGTCATTGGTCAGAAAATGCCTATCAGGGCACCTGGGTGGCTCAGTTGGTTTAGCATTTGCTTTTGGCTCAGGTCATGATCTCAGGATCCTGGGATCCAGTCCAGCCTCAGGCTCCCTGCTCAGCGGGGAGCCTGCTTCTCCCTCTGCCCCTCCCTCCACCACTCATGCTTGAGTTCATGCATGAACTCAAGAGAGAGAGTGCATACTCTCTCTCTCTCATGAATGAATGAATGAATGAATGAATAAAATTTTTCTTAAAAAAGGAAAAGAAAACACACCCAACAATCAAGAAGTGCTCTAAACGCAGATAGGACTTCCCTACCTTCTTTGACATCCCAACACATGACACGTGCACCTGCTGTTAGCAAAATCTAGATCAGAGGTCAACACATCTTCTCTTTCAAGGACCAAGCAGTCAGTATCTTAGGCCTTGTGGGCCTGACCATCACTTACAACTATTCAACTCAGCCACTGTAGGGAGAAAACAGCCACAGACATTACGGAATGAAGGAGCATGGCTGGGTTCTGATAAAACTTTATTTATAAAAATGACCTGAGGGCCAGATTTGGCTCACAGGCTATTGATTTACTGACTCTGATCTAAGCCACAACAGGCCAGGTACGTGACAGACCTGGATTATAAATGCCACTGTTCCTCCCTGGTTCAATTCTCTGCTTCCGAGTACTTGCTTATTTTTATGCTTTCTGGCTCATTCATGAGAGAGTAGGAAAAAAAAAAGTGACAACTCACTAATAGTCACATCAAGTAAGATGATATATGTGGAAACACTTTGGAAAATCTTGCAAATGTACGGCTATTATTATAAGCACAAACAGATCCAAACAGATTTGACTGGAGTTCATTCGTTCACTCACTGTTCATTGGTAGCATCACTTTTAAGTGTATGTCAGATGTCAGGATCTGGGCTTAACCCTGAAAAAAGGCCCCTTCCATTAAGGATTTTTGTTCTAGCACAAAAGAGTAAAAAACCAGGGCAGCGTAGTACTATAGGCCCAATGAAATGACCAGATAATGTTTTCCACTCTTGGTCTCCTTTGTCACACATTCTCCTTCCCTTGCCCTGCCAGTCCTTCTGCTATTAAGACTAGTTAGTCCAACAGGCTGAAGATCAGTACTCCGGGGAGGGAGAGAACAAAGAAAGTGCTCAGCTTTTTAAATCCACCGTGACATGACAATCTTGCAAGCCAAATTTCAAGCAGAAGAAAACGAACTACAAAAGTTTGGTTGTATCTTTCCCTCATAGATCAAGAACAAATGCTTGGAAGATTAACTGTATAAAGACAGAAGGATGAATATTCGATGTCAGGGAAATTCCTGCTACAGAAGAAGAAGAAGAAGACAAAGACGAAGACGAAGAAGAAGAAGAAGACGACGACGACGATGAAGAAGAAGAAGAAGAAGAAGAAGAAGACGACGAAGAAGAAGAAGAAGATGAAGAAGAAGAAGAAGAGAGCCCTCTCAACGCTTGGGAGAGACATTCAAGTAAGACGAATATCCGCCCGGGGTTGGAACAGGCCCAGCAGAGAAGGATGATGAGTTGTCTGGTTGGAAGGAGGGCATGCATCTAGAGATAAGAGAAACAGGGGGAAAGGGCATGCATCTAGAGATAAGAGAAACAGGGGGAAAGAGAAGAGAGAAAGGAGGGGAGGGAGGAGGAGGGTGGGAAGGTTGGAGAGAAGAAGAGGCCCTGCTCTGCATCTTGTGGAAGGTGTTGCAGGCGGTGCTGGATTGGGGGGCTGCCTTTGTGACCCCCACACATCTCACCTGAGGCCCGCCTCGGAGTCTCATTTCTGACATTACCTTATCATCATGTCCTCCTCCAGCTCCAGCTGATCCGTCTCCTTGGCTCAATCTTTGGCTGGATTTACAAGTCTGGAGCTGGGTCAGCTCCTTAGTAAGAAGTGAACATCATTTGCAGGCTGGAAATGGACTTTGCGTTTTGGCAGCGATCTTGGGGGTGGGGGAAAGGGAAGTGCTTTTCGGTCGGGGTGGAGCACATGATTGCTGGATTACAACACAGAATATATATCTTCTGGTGACTTCCCAGCTGCAGAATCCTGGCTGCAATTAGAAACCTATATGTCTAGTCATTTTATCATTTTTATACATTTAGGAGCTCAAGTGTTTGCTCTAGCTGGCTGCAGCTGGCTGGCTGTCAACCCCCAGCTGTTGTTTAGCTGAAAGACCACAACTAAACTTGTGGGCCAATATGACCGGAAACCAGATTGGGGAGTGAACAAAAAAACTCAGGATTAGTTAAAGATGTTTCGCGTTCTCATCCTTTGCTTCAACCAGGTGAAACCCACACTCGTGTGCAAGAAGGCAAAGGAGGGGACTGGAAACCTATCCAGACACTTTCTCGAGAACTCTTTCTGTGAAAGAGCCACGCCCCGCAGGCCACTGTTCTCTCAAGGACTACTCAGGTCCAACACACGCCATGCCATCAGGCTGGCTTCTGGCTTTCTCCACTTCCCAAGGGTCGCCAGGTCAGGGACTCGATTCCAAATAAGTAAGTTGGGCTGTTTAGAGAAGGAATGAACACAACATCCAGTGTCGGGGGCAGTGCTGCTGGATGAGTCCTTGGACAACTGCAGGAACAATATTAATCCTGCGGTTGGGACCTTTTAGCTGAGGTCGAGGGGCTGCCCAAACGTGTTAGCCTTGCTTAGCAGGTACGGTGTCTCCTTGCCAAATGAGCCTTCAGCTCCCCTTGGGTTGGTACAGTTTTAAAAACACCAGGGGCCTTTTCTTTACCAAGTTTGAGTTCATTTCGTCACTAAAGACACCTGGGTTTCTAAGAAGTGTCTTTAGGAGATGCAGATCCTGCACTGACCCAGCACGGTACAAAATGTTTGTGATGCGCCCAGAATGCCACATCACTGTTAATTACGATGTCTGCCACCAGGCTGTTCCCTGGTACTGGAGTCAACCGCACTGTCAGCACCCAGGACTGGGCATCACTTCAGCTGTCACAGGGCTGACAGGAGAACCTGCCTTTCGAGGAAGAAAACTTCTTTCTCACGCAAAGAGATGCAATAGGGAGGAAGAAGATTTCAGGCAGACTGAACTTGCGTCTGGAAAAATGTTGTACTGGGTAGCCAACCCCTAGTGATGGGACCTCTCCACTCTCTCGTTTCTGATTACAGAATGCCTTCTGGTGCCTGTTCTAGAAGGTCAGGGAAGACTGCAGATCAGAGCAAGGCAGAGCTAGCAGGCGCAAGGGCTAGCAGAGTGGTTGAAACCACAGAGCACTGACTACTGATCCCGGCCAATTCCATGAAAGAGGTGAGCAGTACCATTGGAGTCCTATGGCTTAACATGACATGAAGATAAACTTCTAGCAGGATACGCAAAGACAAGAATATGGAAAACTGTGCAGGGTGGACTGTGATTTAAGACTCTAGCTGGGAACTAGGCCACTAGGTAAAGATATTGCCAAAGATCACCAGGAACCAGCGTGCAGAGATCCGAGGTGAATAAAAGCATTGGCAGGACTAGGGGAAACAGAGACAGGTGTAGCTGGGATCCAGGTCTCTACAAGCAGGGGGGCACGAGGAGGGAGAAGGATACATGGATATTCACTGCACTGACCGATGTCTTACCGACAGGAATAACACTGAGAAAACACAGTTATGATAAAAGGCTCTCGATCACGTTAACGGTGTTCTCACAGCTCTTCTCAGGCTCCGCGCTCGTACCAAGTATACCTGCTACATACATCTCATTCATTCACACGCAAACAGCTGTCTTGTGACTTCCGTGCGAAATGGACCGTGCTGGGTGCTCGGGCTCTGGGCTGCACAGCCAGAGTCCGTGTCTGCAATATCTTGTCACCCTGCCAACGAGGCCAACTTACACAGGAGCATAATAAAATATGACAAGGATGACGACGTGATTAACAAAGCGTCAAGCAGGGAAGGATGACTCTCACCTCAGTGGGAGATGGAAGAAGTGGGGTGAGTTCGGGAAGATTTTACAAAAGGACTGACTTGAAGACATAGGAAGCGGGTCAGATTTAGCCCGAGGGCCACCATTTGCCAACTCTTGATACATATTAAACTGTATTTAATTTTCATTCCAGGTACAGATTTATCCCTTCAAAATTAATTCTTCTTCTGCATTTATAGTAGAGAACTCAATAACCACCCAAGGTAGTTTTACAAGAGCACCAAAGACGTGGGCAGAGGATTGCAGAGAGATGCCTTTACCCAGCATGCACGAATCAGTAAACCTCTCCCAAAAAAAGCCTGCATAGCTCAAAGCTGAGTTTTCCTCTGAGAATGACTTCTTTCAGCCCCCAAATCTGCCCAAGCCTTGGTCACATCCTTTCCTTGGGGATACCCTACAAGATCTTCTATGTGGGAACAGAAAGGTTTGGCCCCCTAGCCTCAGGGCTTTGAAGAGTGTCTCAGCTGCAGAACAATCTATGGATCTATGGAAACAAAAGAGGCCTCTGTTGCTACTGCCTTGCAGCCCATTCTGCCCTCTGCCCATTCCTTGGGTGTTGATCTTGAACACACTCGCCAGTAAACTTCCTGCCCACAGATCTCTCTCTCTCTCTCTCTCTCTCTCTCTCTCTCTCTCTCTCTCAGAGGCTGCTACATACACCAGAGAACTCAACTTAAGGCACTTGTTTCTTGAGAGCCACTCTTGTCTTCTTGAGTCCTTCAAACATACCACATTCTCTTCCCACCACAGGACCTTTGAACATGCAGTTCTATTAGACTGGACTGCACCTGCACCATCACTGTCTCTATGTCATCAGTTTATGTGTCTCCTCCTGGGAGAGAAGTTTTTTCCAACAGAAATCATTACTCAGAAAACTTACTGTAGTTTGCATGGAAACTACATCTATCTTGCTCCCATTATATTCTTGATCCAAGTCCCTGGCATTCAGTAAACTTTTGCTGGATAACCAGACCTAACACCTCCCCTAACCACCAGATGAAAATCAATGTATTATGAAATGCTAAGCTGCAATGTCAGTTTTCTAGATCAACATTAGGCTCTTGCACTTGTCCTGAGCACGCTGTTGGCAGGTCCAGTCAAAAGTGTGACTGAATCATCAATGTGTCAGCCAACACCTTGCTCAGGATGCTTTGATCATAACTCTTGGCACAGTCCACTTTGCCCACTGCCTTGTACTTGGTCCCCCACGTGCTCTGTTCTTCTCTTTGCGAGGGGGTTGCAGAGATCACTGAGGTTCAAAGTTAGTTGCTTTACTGCCGCACAAGCCAATAGCAGGTGGAAACTCACAAAGACACACATCCTAAGTGAGGTGGGGGTCGTAGAGAAGGTCAGGCCAACTGGAAAAATCTAGGAGACTTTTCAGACTTTTTCCATCACCTTCAGTGTTCCTTACCTAGCTCCAGCCATAGCTTTGAAAATGTTCTCAGAGAAGCTTTAGAGCAACTACCCTGGGTGAGGAGCAGAGTCGTAGAAAGGAAACAGACCCCAAGAGAGGGGAGAACTTGGGAATTTCTTGAGAAGACACAGAATGAATGGCTAATAGACCGTCCTCTTGAAATGAATCATCTGCGCGCGGGCAGTAGCATTTCAGTGTGCCCAGGGGAGCGAGCCTGCATGGAAAGATTGAAGCGACAAACCAGTTTCTATCTTCGCCAGCCACGTGCCTCTGTAAGGATAAATCTGGGCTCAGGGCAGACTTAGTCACAGAATCAGAGCAACACCTCCCAGATGCATAAACGATCCCTTACATTTTCGGTTTGAGAAAACAGCAAGTTTTCTTGCTTGTGCTCTTTCTTTTGTTTTCTGTCTTGTTTCTTCCTTGTGTGTTTATTTGTTACTTTCGTTTAATTAAAAAGCGGCACTGGTGTCATCGGACACGTGTTACAAGAACCTCTCTTGCAGAAGCACAGATGAAATGGAATCGCTGTGTGATTCTTACACCCTTCAAAGTCCCACAAAGCCTACCTCCCCCTCCCCCATCCCGCTTCCTCGTCTCCTGTCTCAGCTTCTCCTCCTGGTTTCTGCCTAGTCTGTGCATTCTTGCAATTACAGGTTCTCAATTACACACACTTGCTACTAGCTGGAGGGGACAGAAAGTGTGCTTCCTCTCTTAGCAGCTGCTCAGGCCAGATGTGACCACTGGCTGGCTGGGATTGGCTGGCAGAGAAAAGAGAACGGCTCTTCACGGACAGACAAGTGGAGGGTTGTAAACAAACCATTTCAGGCCTGAATCAGCAGGTCCTCATTAACCTGATTGGAAATGTCCTTCAAACTTCACTGGAAAACAGGGAGGACATTGTCACAAGATCATTCAGCTGAATACCAGCGGCTCCCTCTCTGGCTAAAATAGCAAAAAGCTTCATTTGGAGACATCAACGCCGCATTCAGGATGAGCCGGGCTTCATTTGGGCTGCATCTGCACTGGCAAGCAATAATTGTAGAGATGTAGAAATTTGTTTATTTTAACAGCTAAATGTTTGTATCTCAAAAACCAATGAAACTTTTCTGTAATCACTTTTGAGATGTACTTGAACCATTCCATCTGCCCAAATCTTTCCATTGTGTTTCTCATCCGATGACAAAAGACCATGATTGGGGACAGAGTTAAACAACCACCAACTCCCCCCCTTGCCTCCTTGGGACAAGCGTGGAACAGAGGGAGCATGCTTTGGCGTGGCTCTTGAAGCTTCTGTTGGAATAGTTAAGAACACTTAAAACACAGTCATTGACAAAAATCCTGGTAGAGGTTGACTGTAGATAGACCTGGGATAGATGTTCTGGGTGGCAAGAACCAGCCAGTATCACACAAAGTAGGCAAAAGCCACAGATGAAGCAAAACCACTTCCCCGCTTGGTGGTCTTCTGATACTACATAAATTTGCGAATCTGTGAAGTTTCTTTGCAGGGCTAGCCAGTGTGAAACAGGAAGGGTCTGGGCAGGGATTTTTGTTGTTGTTTTTTTTTAAAGGTTTTACTTATTTATTTGACAGACAAGAGATCACAAGTAGACAGAGAGGCAGGCAGAGAGAGGAGGAAGCAGGCTCCCTGCTGAGCAGAGAGCCCGATGTGGGGCTCCATCCCAGGACCCCTGGATCACGACCTGAGCCGAAGGCAGAGGCATGAACCCACTGAGCCACCCAGGCGCCCCTGGGCAGGGTTTTAGAGGACTGCATTTTCATTAGAGATGCCCAGAATCACCAGATGGAACAGGAGGGGAACGGAACTGTTTATTCAGAATAGATTATGGGAAATTGTTACTTTTTTTTTTTAAACCAAAGTAGAGTTAATCCTTCTAAGGGATTAGGCATTTAAGGGCACTGGACTGGCACCTGGAGCTACACTCGTGGGGATAAAGAAGTGGCAGAGACCATCCATCCCCATGACTCTGAGCAGGAGTCGACAATAATAATAATTAATAGCTGTTTGTGTTCTCCAGGTCCCGTCAACCAGGATCTCAGAATATTTTACTAACACAAATTCATTAAGCCTCAAACCACACCTGGGCATTCAGCAAATGCTTGAAGGTTACCTCTGTTATTATTTTATATTTATATTGCATCTTTCCTCCAAGGACCTCAAAGGGATTATAAATATATTACCAAAGTAGGTTCACTCATCACAGTTATGGGTCAGGAATACATTTCTTTTCTCTCCTTAGCACAAGAGTGCCTAAGCTGTGAAAGATGGATAAGGCTGAAAACAACACAGCAGGCTCTTGGACTTACTTCTAGCACTATCTATACATCATGTTTTCTATTCAATGGTTAACCTCTCTAGAAGCAAACACGACTTGTTCTCTTTCATTCCACTCCTCGACTATATGAAGTAAGTCCTTCCAGTGTAATACAGTAAGGATTTGAAGCAGAAATTACCCATCTTAGCTGTGAATGAGGACTCGAGTACAGCAGATGCTGAACAAGATGACCACTGAAGTTCCCTCTAGTCTGGCAGAAACTCCAGAAAATAACGTGCCAGGCAGGTAGCTCTACTGGGCATTCATTGCATTTGTCAACCCAAGCCCACTATGCCCCCGGGCTCAGATGTGTGAGTTAATAACAAAAACAAAAAGTCCTGCTCATGAAACCTGTATGTCCAGTGTAGGACAATGTGGAAACATAATGGAAGCATTCTTGAAGCAACTGATATTAAGTTTTATTTCCTATAATTTACAAACTGTATGATCTTGAACAAGGTACACGAACTGACTAGTCTTTGGCTTCCTTATCCATAAAATGTAGTTTAACACCCGAATTGTTATGGATGTTCAGTAAAAGGTTAAAAAACCATCTAGCACATAATAGTTACTCAATGCATGGTGGTTATCATTATCGCCACAAAACCATCAAGAAGTCCTGTATGTTAGGGAGTCCTGGGTGACTCAGTCAGTTAAGCAACTACCTTCGGCTCAGGGCATGGTCTTGGGGTCCTGGGATGGAGCCTTGGGTCGGGCTCCCTGCTCAGCGGGGGGGTCTGCTTCTCCCTCTCCCTCGACACCTTCCCCCTCTTGTGCTTGTGCTCTCTCTCTCTCTCAAATAAAATCAGAAGAAAGGAGGAGGAGCAGGAGAAGGAGGAGAAGAAAGGAGAAGAAAGAAGGAGAAGCAGTCGTCCTGTCTTTCAAAAGACCAAGACAGGAGAATGACTTTTTCTCTGCTCTTTCTCTGTCCTTCATCTGTTATGTTTAATTTCCATTTCACTGAAAATATTTCACTCTTTTTTTTTCCCTTCCTCTCCTTGTATAATACTGCCTCCCTTTGGACTGATGAATCCTACCCATTGGAAATAGTCACCAGCATTTAATGGCAGAAACAAAAGAAAACACCACCAAAAGCACCCAAATAGTACTTTGCCATTAGAATAGGGTTCAAAATTCTTAGCACTTTGCTCAAAGCCTTTCACATTCTTTCTAGGTTTTAACTCGACTGCTCACCATTACGTAACTCTCTCTAGCCTTAGTACTTACTGTTCCTTATGGCCTTCAGGACAGACATTCTGAACATGGGCACTCACACACTTCAAGGAAAGGTTGCAAGTCAGGACAACCCTCCAAAGGCAATTTGGTACAACTTTTTAAAAGCAATAAAAATGTTAAGAGACTCAATCCTGCATTTCCATTATGGGAATTAATTCTGAGCTTATAATCATTGGTGTGGGCAAAGACTGACAACAACAGTGTTCACAGAAGTAACTAAAAGTCTAATGACAGCACAGCAGCAGATAAATTCTTTTCCATTCCTGTGACAAAATACTTATAATATGGGCATTAAAAATGGCATCTCAAGAGAGTTTTGATACGAGGAGAAAAATGGATTAATACAAAGTGGGTTACATGATCTTTTCTTTGAAATAAAAAAGGACGGGGCACCTGGGTGGCTCAGTGGGTTAAAGCCTCTGCCTTTGGCTCAGGTCATGATCCTGGGATTGAGCCCCACATCAGGCTCTTGGCTCGGTGGGGATCTGCTTCCCCCCTCTCTCTCTCTGCCTGCCTCTCTGCCTACTTGTGATCTCTGTCTGTCCAATAAATAAATTTTTTAAAAATCTTAAATAAAAAAGGAAAAAAATGGCAAGCAAAACTATACATATGCAAAATGATGAAAATGTATACAACAAAACATTAACCATGGTTATCTCACAGAAATTAAACTACAAGCAATTTTGGGTTTTGTGCTTTTCTTTAACTTTAATTTTTTGAAAAATTATTTGATTTGAAAAATCAAAGCAGATGATGAAGAGACAGACAGAGACAGAGTGGAGGGTGAGGAGAGAAAGAAATCCTCCTAAGCACACTTGGAATGGTCTTGTGAACTGGACCTCACTGTCATCATCACAACCAATTTTTCCTTGATACCTCCTAAGCTGGGTCAGACACCCCTTCTTTGGGCTCCTAGAGCAAATGCCCAGAGCACAAATGAGTATTTGTGTACATAAGACATTTGGATGAAATCTAAATGCTATTCAATCAGAGAAGAGTTTTCTCTGCAAAGGACTTTGTAAAGCCACTGGAATGATATTTTAAAGTAGCATTTCACCTTACGGGGAGATACTTAACGTCATGTTAAAGTAGGACGGACTATTCAGAAGTACATAAAAGTACAGCAGTATATAAAATAAGAGGAAGGTGGTCTGCCTGGGTGGCTCCGTCAGTTAAGTGTCTGCCTTCCGCTCAGGTCATGATCCCAGAGTCCTGGGATCCAGCCCCATGTCAGACCCCCTGCTCAGTGGGGAGTCTGCTTCTCCCTCTGCCCCTCCCCCCACCTGTGCGTGCATGCTCCCTCTCCCTCTTTCTCTCACTCTCTGAAATAAATAAAATCTTTAAAGAGAATGGGTGGAAGGAAATCTGTCAAAATGTTTACTGTGATTAATCCCTTGGGGTTAGAATAATGGTCTATGTTCACTTTATTTTTGTCTGCCTGTATTTTCTAAGCGTTCTCCAATTAGTGTTTTCTCGACTAGAATATTTACAATCAGATATAAGAAAATTTAACAAACACTATGATAGCTGGTCTCTTTTCACTAGATGTAAAATTGTTTAATGTTACGAGACGCATCTACCTCCCACAATGTCTAGCACAGAAGCACAGAAATCATTATGTATTTACTGAATAAATTACTGGGTTCATGGTGAATTAATGAATGGACCGATGAGAGGACCAACCAAGCAGATATCAGAGAGAATATTTTTGCCTAAGGCTGTGTAAGCTATATACTGTGAGAAACTACACCTCAACTAAGGTTTTTATTCACCAAAATCCATGAACTTTGCCGCTTTGCCACCCTAGATATACACTCTAGTTATCTGTATTCACTTCTGGAGCCACCAGAAAAAATCACCCCAAACCTGGTGACTTAAAACAATGGAAATTTATTCAGTCCCAGTTGTCGATGCCACAAGTCCATGATCAAGGTATGGGCAGAGCGGTGTGCTCGAGGGGCGGCTCTCGGGGAGACTCCTTGCCTCTTCCTGCTTTTGGTGACTCCAGACATCGGCATGTGGCTCCTTCTTGCAATCTCTGCCCCCATTTCCTGCGGCCTTCATTTCTGTGTATCTTCTCTTATTGTCTCTTATAAAGACACCTTTTTACGGGGGGGGGGTGACTCTTCATTATATCACCCTTGAAATGGTCCCCGATTTCCTCCATACTCCGCTCTTAGGCTCATTGCCCTTTGAAAATGGAAGTGAGGGGAGGCCTTGAAGAGGAAACCATCTGCAAGGAGAAGCCACCGCCACCGGAACCTTCTGTCCTCACCAATTACTGAAAACATGATCATAAAGTATCAATCACAACCTCCTCTGCCTTCTCCACTTCATTTAAGCCAAATGAGATTCACCGAGTGGAGATGGAAGAAAGTCTGTTCCCACTGAGTTTCAAGATTATCTGAAATAATAATCTCCTAAGTCCTCCATTCTCCTCCAATGCCCACGACGCACAACAGTCTTAACGCCATGATCACCTGCGTCATAGCTAAGGAGGTCACAAACCTTGCTCATTGTCCCTCGGTGAGGAAGGGAAGTGCCATAAACATGAACGCTGCAATTCGGAGGAAACAAGGAGAGAAATCTTACAAGCGACAGATTCAGTGCAACTAAGATCCCAACAGAACAGACGCTCTGCTCCTAACGGGCCAGCAAGAGCTGATGAGAAGATTGCTTGACTCTTGACCAGATGCACGAAATGATTCTCTCCCAGAAGAGTAAGGACATGTAAGCCTATAGCGGAGCCCATCACGGAGGATTGCAAGCCCCTCTGTGGGGAACGTGGCCTGCCCCTAGAATTCACTGGAACCAAGGCACAACAGCCAAGTGTCTGAGGTGCAGATACTGGGAGGGGCGTCTGAGAAACTCCATGCTCAGCTGCTTAGCCTCTGGACACACCGAGTCATCTGAGCATAAGTGCACCACAACCTCGCAAAGAACGGAGCTGCCCTAGTTCCATTCTGAACACCAGACCTTGCAAAATGTATGCCAAGGTCTACTCGAAGACCAGTTAGAAAAGGGCCCTGAAGGCCTTATCTAGTGCTTTCTTCTGATCTAACCAGTGAGGAAACTCACAGGCAGTTTCCAGTCAAGGCTTCAGTGTGAATCACCCAAGTGTATGTAGGTAGCGAGCTCCCCGCCTGGCTCTGTACGTTCATGATATGCTCGTGTACCTGGCAGTGGGAGTACAAGGTTTCAGTCGCATCCCTTCCCTCTAGAATGTATAGCCTAGGGGACAGAGAAATGCTACCAGAAGAAATAAAGGAGCGTCTGTAAAGGGGGTATAAATAGTGGGAATGAGGCAACAGGGACACAAGTCATGGAATCTCCCTGTAGGAGTCAGAAAAGATCTTAAAAACAAGTAAAGGGGCTGAAAGCTGGAGGTTTGGCAGTGTCCATAAGAACATCACTATACTGATGGCTTACCAGACCGCACATGGATGCACTCCACTCAGCACATGACTCTCTCAGTCAATCCTCACAACACCCCAAGAGAACAGGCACAGAACGGTCATATACTTTAAAATGGTAGAATCTGAATCCAGATCTGTCTGACCCCTTAAGTGTATATTCCCAACGCCTACATGACTGGGCCTTGAAACAGAGGCTGGTGGGGTGCTTGGAGGGCTCAATTAAGCATCTGACTCTTGCCTTTGTCTCGGGTCATGATCTCAGAGTCATGAGATCAAGCCGTGCATTGGGTCCCATGCTCAGCACGGAGTCTGCTTAAGATTCCCACTCTCTCTCTCCCTCTGCCCTTTCCCTTACTCATGGTTGATAGATAGGAAGGAAGGAAGGAAGGAGGGAGGGAGGAAGGAAGGAGAAAAGAGGGAAGGGAGAAAGGAGGCAAGGAAGGAAGGAAGGAGAAAGGAAAGAAGGAGGGAGGGAGGGAGGGAGGAAGGAAGAAAGGAAGGAAATGAATCTTGGAATAAAATGAAATAGATGCTGGTAATTAGGGTGACCATTATTTATGGCTCAACACATGGAGCAACTCAAAGTTCATGAGCAACTACCCAAAGGAAACCAATACCAGACAGCAAAGCTTTGTACGAACCCAGCAGGGTAGGAAGGATGATATGGAAGGATCTCAAGCAATGGACGCTCCCAGAGTCTGACTGCGGGGACAACTCCCAACCTGAGTGTAGGAGAAATCAGCCAATACAGTGAATGATCCACCTAAAAGTGTAGCCATGGGAATTCCAGCCATAAAGAATGATGAACGTTCCTGCAAAGGGAAAGAGAAAGAAAAAACAGGGCACTAAAGAGTAAAAGGCGGCTCTGGAAAGAACTACTGACAAATGCAGGCACAATTGGGGCATTTGTTTTATACATGTTATATAATTTTATATGTTTTCTATATACATGTACACACATATATACGTGAATGGTTATGGGATGTAAATATTAAGTTAGAAAATTGTGGCACTTATACATATTTTTAAAATAGTGTTTTCAACATTTATATATTGGTGTGATACTCCTGTGAAATCTTAAATAAAAAAATCTGTGAGGATTAATGAGATCTTTAAAAAATCTACATGGTATGTGCGCGCTCCAGGGAGATAAGCGCTATGTAAATACCAGATATTTTCACATGTTCTTCTCAGATAGGGGTTGGGGGAAAATAGTGGCTAGGCATAAAAGGGGTTCGCTGGAATTTCTTCTCTCCTCAAAAAGAGAGTTTGGGTAGCAATATGGTACCTTGGCCAAGCCCTTCAAAGATGGCTCAGTGGTTTCTATGGTTGAAGCTAAATTTGTTACAAATCTAGTTTTACTTCCCGATGGACAAGTTCAGTGGTTGAAGTACGTCCTAAAGCAGTGGGTCTAAGCCAGAGGGCACCTTAGAGGCACCTACGGCCTTTGATGACTGTGACACCCATGCCACACCCCACATCAGAATCATGGTGGGAACAGAACATGGGGAAAGATCCCCAGGAGAGCCCGTTCAAGGTTGAGGTCCATCAACCTAAAATATGCTTGCCTGGCATATTTATCTAGAACCAAACTAATGAGAGAAAAGGATCATTTCATTCTTTAACCTCTCGGGCTGGAAAAGGTTTAGGCACTAATCTGTCAGCTCTCACATGTGGGTCAAAATGACAAAAATAAACTCAGGGTTAACAGCAAAAATAGGAAGTGACTGTGACCCAAGAGGGAGGGTGGTGGAGACAGGCAAAAGCTCAAGAATATTCTGGGGGCCCCGCGAAAGCAGTGCTGAGCTGAAATGTCATTACAACTAGCATTAAAGGCTCAGGAAACCCAAAAGAAGTTCCAAGGAAAAGTTGCAGGAGAATTTCAATGAATTCTGCCAGACTACGTCTTCCTTCCCTTGGCAGAGTATCTCAAAATTCTCTGAGAGAGAGGGGAACCCTCCTACATTGTTGGTGGGAATGCAAGCTGGTGCAACCACTCTGGAAAACAGCATGGAGGTTCCTCAAAATGTTGAAAATAGAACTACCCTATGACCCAGCAATTGCACTGCTGGGTATTTACCCTAAAGATACAAACGTAATGATCCGAAGGGGCACGTGCACCCGAATGTTTATAGCAGCAATGTCTACAATAGCCAAACTATGGAAAGAACCTAGATGTCCATCAACAGACGAATGGATAAAGAAGATGTGGTATATATATACAATGGAATACTATGCAGCCATCAAAAGAAATGAAATCTTGCCATTTGCGACAACATGGATGGAACTAGAGGGTATCATGCTTAGCGAAATAAGTCAATCGGAGAAAGACAACTATCATATGATCTCTCTGATATGAGGGAGAGGAGATGCAACATGGGGGGTTAATGTGGTAGGAGAAGAGTAAATGAAACAAGTTGGGATTGGGAGGGAGACAAACCATAAGTGACTCTTAATCTCACAAAACAAACTGAGGGTTGCTGGGCAGAGGGGGGTTGGGGGGGGTTATGGACATTGGGTAGGGTATGTGCTATGGTGAGTGCTGCGAAGTTTGTAAACGTGGAGATTCACAGACCTGTACCCCTGGGGGAAAATATATATATATATATATGTTTATAAAAAATAAAATTATTAAAAAAAAAATTCTCTGAGAATAAGATCTCCTAGGGTATTTGTTAAACAGGCTAAAAATGATATCCCAGACCCTCTAAATCCCAGTCTTCATGGGGATGACCCTGGGAAGCTCTACATTCAACAAACACCCATTTACAATTTTTAATATACGATTGGCCTCTTCATGTCTATGCAGCTGCAGTTAAGACCCAAGACCGGGAGACCAACTTGAACTGAGTGTCCAGAAAATACTCCTCTCTATCTGAGTCTCTCCAGCCTTGATTCAAAACTGGTCCAACTTTTGAGCTCTTTTCTCTACCTTCCCCAGGAGCAGTAAGCTTTTGTCATCAAACTATGCTCAAAGCTTGACTCAAAATTGTTTCCTCATTTTGAAATGCTCTAGGGTTTCACAGGTAGCAAGTCAATAGGCATTACAGCTATGCAAGCTGATTCTAATATAAGGGTTGTTTCCTAAGGAAGCAAGTAACATTATATAAAAGATTTAAGGCTTAAATTGGGCAAAATTTCATAGAATCTCAAATTTATATCCCCACATCCTTCTTCTTCCCTTAACTAGGTATGACAATGAGAACTGAAAATTTGTTTTTATTGTTTTATATAAAAATAGGGAATGAAGATTTCATTGCTACATATTTTTAGGCAAGCTAGACTATGGAAAATAGCTCTTGGGGACAAATGAACGTCTGCACTGACCTTACCTTCTATCTCCCTCGTGTATTTGAGTATGCGCTCCATGGTCAAAGTGAAATGAGCCCAGAGAACTCTCGGGAGACCAGGAGTAATGCGATTCTTACTCATCTTTCCAAACTGGCAGAAAGCTCAAAAATGTGAACCTTCTGTGAAAGTAACAATACATCTGTTCTCCTTGAGAATACGTCCTTGAGGTGGACACAGTTAGAGGGTGCCTATTATATAGAGAGGGTCCCATGATTATTGTACATTCAGAGGCTAAGAAGGCAAAAGCTATGTGCCAAAAGAAATGAATGCAATAGTTCCTGCCCTTATCCACAGGGAATACATTCCAAGACCCCCACTGGATGCCTGAAACTATAGATAGTACCAAACCCTATTATACTATGTTTTCCCCTAGACATGCAGACCTATGATACGTAACTAGTAGGCAGGTAGTATACACAGTGCGGATATGTTGGACAAAGGGATGATTCACGTCCCAGGCAGGACAGGGGAGGACAGCCCAAGATTTCATCACACTACTCAGAATGGCACCAAACTTAAAACTTATGAACTGTTTATTTCTGGAACTTTCCATTTAATATTTTTGGAATGCAGTTGGCCATGGGTAATGGAAACCACGGGAAGCAAAACTGCAGATGGGCAGGGAGTGGGGGTGGTAGACTGCTGTACAAGCCAGAGAGAGAAGCAGAAAATCCCAATTTTCTCAGGTCAAATGATAATTTGTGAGCAACCATATTGAGGAGGAATAGTTCACTTGAAGATATCTGTGAAATTTTACTACGCTTTTAAGGCAAAAAAGGTGAGAAGAGTTATAAGTTCATGATTAACTAATTCTGTAAAATATAATTAATTCATAAAGCCCTCGTCTGAGCAGCACTCAGTGGGACCTTGCTATGTCTATTTGACTCTAGTACAAATCAGCTGCCATTTCCCATCTGTTTTCTTCCCAACTTCACCTTCCTCATAATACTGAACTGCAAGTGACAGCTTATGACAAATGTAAAAAATTCTCTAAACAACCCACAATCTAAGATAATCAAGCCACACCAGCCGTAGTGGTGGTGTACCCTTGGGTGAGAATGTAACCTCTCTCCGCCTCAACGTTCTCATCTCATAATTAGGACGATAAGACTATCGCTCACACACAATTATTGGGAGAAGCAGGAATTAGGAAACTGGTGCAAATGGAGAGTTCAGTGCCTGGCACATACATGCAAATCATTATAATACAGCATAGTATAAATTATGCTATATGGACTATATTAATTATAATATTATGTTTCATTGAATGACATTAATTATGATTATGATTTTGATTTTATAGTCCACTTCTCAAAGTCATCATTTTTTTAAAAGAAATCCATTCTCTGACTGTTGGGGAAAACTGGGTTGACTTTCACATTTCTTCAGATTGCTAACTAATCATGTTAGTTGGCCTCATCACATGTGGTCTTCTGAGCCTTGTTATTGGGTTTACGTCATTTATAAAAGCAGCAATACAAGGGGATAGTCCATTTGCCTTCCAACAAGGAAAGGAGGATGATCTTTTCTCCTCTTGCCACCATTTTTTTTAAAGATTTATTTATTTGAGAGAGAGTGTGTGTGTGTGAGAGAGAACACAAGCAGGGGGAGGAAAAGGGGGAGACAGAGAACCCTCAAGCAGAACTCCCTGCTGAGCACAGAGTCTGACTTGGGCTTGATCCCTCGACCATGAGATCATGACCCAAGTCAAAAATCCAGAGCTGACCACTCAACTGGCTAAACCACCCAGGTGCCCCTCATTCTTGCCACTTTTATTCAACAACAATTATAACAACATACTATAATAAAAGTAATGTGAATGGAGTCTCTCTCTCTCTCTCTCTCTCTCTCTCTCTCCCAAATATCTTACTGTTCTGTATTCGCCCTTCTTCTCGCGAGGACTGAGATGGTAAAATGCCTACGTGAAGAGATGGAGTGAGGTGAATGAAGTAGCTAAGGGATGGAGCATCAGGTTTCTACTGACGCTCTGAGGAGAGGTCAGGAGGATGATCTGCTTCCAGGCCACGGGTGGCTGCAGGTCACTGACACTGGAAGTAAAATCACAAATAAGAGAAGACTACTGTGATCCTGTGACTGAAGGCACTGATAGAGCAAAGAGGCAGAACCCCTCACTTGGAAGAATCTAGGGTTCTCCATCATCTCAGGCACAGAGAAATCTCAGAGGAATGAGGAGAACTGATGGCTGTAATATGGGTTTCTAACATCCTTTCTGCTACTGGCAGAAAGTAAACCTTTATTTTGAATTTTTCAAAAGTGGGTAATTTATATAATCCCCTGATGCTCTTTAAGCCAACAAACCTGTATAATCCTGCATAATATAACTATTAGGCAGACATATCCTACAAGAGTTCCCTGGAATGCTGCTAATCTTGTTTGGCTTCCAGATGGGTCTTAAATCTTCCTACAAGATATGAAGTTTGAAGCATATTAGGGATACCTGTCCTTGGACATAAGATACTCTAATCATACTTTCCTAGATCTAGAATCCTCCTGAATGAGTTAAGATAAAATTTTATGATGACCCCCTTTGTGTTAAGTATTCCTTGGGTCTCTTGCCCCCTTCAGAAAGCAGAGGTTTCAGATGTTAGAATTGTCCCCAGTGGGATCATAAGAAAGCTGCCACAAACCTGTTGAGTAACCCTCCCCTTCATTTGATAGGGTCAAAAATTGTAATGTGTCACTGAAAGCCCAATTACAAATAAAAAACCCTCTGTGCATGCCCACAAAAGACCAAAGTACGTTGCATACCTAGCAGATCAAGTCATCATCCTAGTGTTCAGCCTTTAAGGACAGAGATACTTTCGTAAAGGAAAAAAATAATAATATTTAGTTATTTAGGTAAAAATAAATGTAAAAATAACAACAGAGCTAGGGAAAGAGAGACATTTTATTCTGCTTCTTTGCACAGTTTTCCACGGGGAGAAAATGTAACTTTGGCTAGGCTCCATGATGAAAGGAATTTTTTTTTCCCATTTAGTTTACTATCTAGACAAAACATAGTGTATGCTCTCCCCCTCTCTGTATATATGTATTTTTAAGTGAATAGCTTAGAAATATATCCATCTGCAGAGTTCAGGCAGTCCTTTCTTGAGATGTTCAAATGTTGGCCATTCTTCCTCAATCGACACAACAGCACAGGTAACAGAGACTGAACATGAAGGCATTAATAGAAATGCTGTTTTATAAAACCAATCAGGTAACACCGACATGCATAAAAAATGCAACTATTCTTTTCTTAGGCTGAAGCCCAAACTGTCATGAACTGGATTAAACTTTATCTCCTCTGGAGACATGCTTAATCCTGGATTCCTCACTAAAACATCCTAATCGAGCTGTGGCTTTGACCAGACCCCCTCCAAAAACTTATTCTCCTCTGGGATTCTTACCCCAAGTACGAGAGCCCACCTTCAGACATGGATGCCTATCTGAAGAATAAACTACTTGGGCCCTTTGAGGTCTACTTCTCTGAGGTCAGAGGTTCTTCTCATTTTCTCCGGAAAGCACCATCACCTGCTGTGCCCAGCACTGTATGGTCCTCAGGAAGAATGTTAATTAGCTGCTGTGCACAAACCCTTTAACCATTCAGCTGAAGAATCAAAATGTGGTCATTCCAGGATGGATCTGGCTAATACACAGATTTTCAATAGAAGGAGAAAAAAATCACCGTGGATGGAAGAGGCAGCATTGCTTTCTGCAGGAATTAGCTCTTTGTGTTTCTTCCACTTAAGAAGGCATTGTCCAGATAAATGTGACATGAATTACTAATGTTAAATTTACCCTACCTGGGTTGGCAATAATAAAAGTCAAGCTGGGCCATCATTTTATTTGTTTGTTCATTCGTTTTTGTTGTTGTTGATCTAACCTAGAACAGCAGTTTCCATTCTGAATAGGAAAAAGGTCGAAATTTCAACAGACACACATAAACCTGAAAAACTTTCAGCCTGCTAATCTATACAGTCAACCGGCATGAGTGGCAATAATGTGACAGTATCACTGAATGAACATTGTTTGTCAGATGTGTAGAAAGGGAAAATCCTGAGAACTGTTACTCTAAAAATGGATGGATAGAGGGATGAATGGATAGGGGGACAGGTGGATAGACTGAAGGATGGATGGGTAGATGGACAGATGGATAGACAGATGGATGGATGGATGGATGGATGGACGGACAGACGGACGGACGGACGGACGGATGGATGGATGGATGGAAGGACTGATGACAGATGGGTGGATGAATGGATGGACAGACAGACGGATGGATGGATGGCCGAGTATACACTAATAATCATGACGTATCTGAACATAGACTATCTGGATTCAAATTCTGGCTCAGCCACTTATTGCTTCTCTGGCTGGAAAAACCTACGTGAACTGTGGTTTTCTCCCCTATAAAATAATGACGATGATGACACTTCATAGGAACTGAGTGGTTCCATCTGCTATACAGCCCTTGAAACCGTGTGTGCTATATTGTAAGCACTCCACAAACGTTAGTTAGCTCGTGACAGATTAAAAAGAAAGCCAAATTCTACATCTAACCATACTACTTATTTCTTGCATTTTAACAAAACTTTAGAGTTTACAAAGATTGTTCACATACTTTCAATTGTTTGACCATCAACACAGGAATATAACTTAGATATAATAACAATTTTACACAAAAACAATTTGGAAGTAGCATACCTTGTATTAAATCAAATTTTAATTTAATGGAAAACCAGATGCTAGAGGCCTGGCCTTGCATCTGGCTTTGCCAACTATTAGCTCAGAGATTTTAGAAAAGTTACTTAACCTCTCTGACCTCAGTTTCCTTATATAAAATGATAAAATGATGAGACACTTACAACACTGTTAGGAGGTCTGTCCTGTCATTCACTAAGTACTTATGGTGGGTCTGTTATGCACCAGGCACTACGCTAAGTACTTGATGCAATGAAGAGAAGCCCTACAAATGAGAGGCATTTCAAGCAATCCCTAACACCCATCATTTTCACTGCCTTTATCATTAGTTACTATTCCTGAGATCCCACAGGGAGAGGTCAGCAGAACCAGATCTGGAATTCAGAGCCTGCTTCTTTCTAGTAATTTAATGAAGTGTTCTAAGACTCTCCTGATGGGTAAATGGCCATCAGAGTTTTGAAGAGGCAGGAGTACCTTTTTGGACAAAGGGCTTGGCCGATGAAGAACTTGGATGAATTCTTCAACTTTAACCTACATTTGTTTTGTTTTCATTTTGTTTGTTTTTATTTTAAACTAAGGCTGTTGGGAAGCCTGGGTGGCTCGGTCGTTAAGCGTCTGCCTTTGGCTCAAGTCATGATCCCGGGTCCTGGGATTGAGCCACCCCCATGGGGCTCCCTGCTCCATGGGAAGCCTGCTTCTCCCTCTCCCACTCCTCCTGTTTGTGTTCCCTCTCTCCCTCTGTCTCTCTCTCTCTGTCAAATAAATAAATAAAATCTTTTAAAAAATAAAAATAAATAATGTTTTGAGGATGGATGTACATACATGCGCTGATACGCAGCCATCTGTCGGGTAGGGTTGGGTGAGTTTTCCCAAGTGTATACATCCATGCAGTCACCACCACAATCAGATAGAGAGCACTTTCAATGCCTTAAAAAGTTTCCTCTTCTCTTTCCTATTCAATAGCCAGCCCCCTCCCCGCCGCCCCTGCCCCCAGGCAACCATCAGTCTACTTTCTATCACTTTCAATTAGCTTTGCCTTGTCAATAATTTCACAACATAGAATCACAGAGTAGCCCAGTGTGCCTGGCTTCCCTCACTTTTATTTTTTTATTTTTTTATTTTTATTTTTTTAGAGGGGCTCAGCCATGTACATATCAACACGTTGTCCCCGAATACTAATTCACTGCCCACCTGTGCCTCAGTTGGTTATCCATTCATCTGCAGACAGACATCTGAGTTGTTTCTAGTTTGGGGTGATTATGAGTACAGTTGCTATCAATAATCACATGGACATGTGTTTTTATTTCTCCTGGGTAAATACCTAGAAGTGGAGATCACTGAATTATATAATAAGTGTATTTTTTAATTTAAAGAAACATCAAAATTGTCTCCCAAGCGGGCTGTACCTTGTTAAAACTCCCACCAGCAGCACTGGAGGGTTTCAATTGCTCTCCATTCTTGCCAGCGCTCGTGTGGCTAATTTAACGGGTAGAACTGTCAGTGACAAGGCTGAAGCAATTCTCATGCAGACGACAAAGAACTCTCAGAAGCTTTAAGGATCTTCTAAATGAACCTGTAAGGGAACTTTCTAAGATGTTTCCCTCATAGACTTACAATCCCAACAAGCCTTTAGCACTGAGTAAAGAAAGCCAGCAAAACAAAATTTTAAAAAACACATAGATGGGTGAGAGAAACTGAGGAAAATAACAAAGAGTAAAACATAGACTATCCTAAAAAAGACAAGTCACATCCATCAGCTACCAACACAGAGCAGAGGGTAGAAAGATAAGCTCCACAAAAAGTATAGAATTATTTTAATTAACTGTTTCACCATTAATTTAACAATGTAAATAATTTTGTTTCATGAAACCAGTATGATGTTTTTAAAGATACTAGACAAAAATTCTTTTTCCAGGTTTCAGTTTCTGGTATTAGGTTTTGCTCAGATACCGAGAGCTGACAAGACCTTCATTAGCTTGCCACTAAGAATATAAACACTGAAATCAGTTATTTTAGGGTCAGGCACTGGAAAAGGCTCTAATAAAATAAATTGACCACCTTCCTATGGATGAGAAAACTCTAAAACTTGATGGCTTTCTGCTGGTAACTGCAGTAGTAAATTCAGGCAATCCTGGATAAATATTAGGATGGTTTCTGGGATAAAATGCCTCTATCGAACTACCAAAATATTATTAAGAAGGGTATGGGATTGTTGTAGGGAGAAGTGCTCAGGCCTTCTCCTCTCCATTCCCAATCTCCTTCACCCAGTGATGCCAGACATGCTGGCATTTTGTATGATTAATACCACTGTGCCTGTATTGGACTTGAAGATTCAGGAACATGCATCTATATTTAATGTAGGCGTCTATGGAAAGGGAGGTATGGACGGCTGAGGGCGGGGGTGGGGGGAACAGAACACCCAACACAGTCACTTTGTGTGCTATGCGTACTCTTACATCTCCCATTCCTTTAACATGTACTCATTCACTGAACAGAGAGTACCTGAGTATCTAGGCACCGTGCTGGGCACCATTCTAGAAGCTGGAGATGGGTCAGCAGACCAGACAATGTCCTTATCCTCATGGAACCCCCTGCCACAGAGAGAGGGAGAACCCACTGTACATACAGCAAGGAACGTCTGTGATGTTGGACGGTGCTGGGCACTGTGGGAACAATGAAGCAGAGAGAGTGTACTGTGTGGGGCAGTGCTGTGTGATATGAGGTGATTGGGAACACCTCGCTACGAAGGTGACATCTGAGCAGAGCAAGCCACGTAGATATCGGCGGGAAGAGTGTTCTGACGAGAGGGAACAGCCAGTGCAAAGGGGATGAGTCTGGGCCATACTTGATGAGTCCCCAAAAGAGAGCGAAGAGGCCAGCGGAGCGGAAGCAGAAAGGAAGTTCAGAGAAAGTTTGAGGAGATGAGGCCAGAAATGTATGAGGGGTCACCTCGTAGAGAATGTTCCTCTTTGGTCAGAGTAGTTACCCACAAATAGTCCAGGAAGGAGACAGAAGCACGTTTTAGTAAACAAGGCTGGCTGGGGGGGTTCTCGGGAGTCAGCGAAGAGAACCAAGTTCAAGTACAGCTTTGATCTCACTGGCTCACAGAGACCTCTTCTTCCTCTGACACCCTTGTACTTAGGGATTGTACATCTCTCTTGACACCTTTGTGTTGTCTTAAATCATTAGCTCTTTTTATTTTTTTTTATTTTTTTTTTATTTTTTTTTTAAAGATTTTATTTATTTGTCAGAGAGAGAGAGGGAGAGAGAGCGAGCACAGGCAGACAGAATGGCAGGCAGAGGCAGAGGGAGAAGCAGGCCCCCTGATGAGCAAGGAGCCCGATGTGGGACTCGATCCCAGGACGCTGGGATCATGACCTGAGCCGAAGGCAGCTGCTCAACCAACTGAGCCACCCAGGCGTCCCAATCATTAGCTCTTTTTAAAGGCACAGGTCCCTCTCTTCCCTCAGTCAACTCCTCGAAGATAAGAATTAGGGTTCACTGGGGTGCCTGGGTGGCTCAGTGGGTTAAGCTTCTACATTCGGCTCAGGTCATGATCTCAGGGTCTTGGGATCGAGTCCCGAATCGGGCCATCTGCTTGGCAGGGAGCCTGCTTCCTCCTCTCTCTCTGCCTGCCTCCCTGCCTACTTGTGATCTCTGTCAAATAAATAAATAAAATCTTTAAAAAAAAAAAGAATTGGGGTTCACAATTCCTGATAAACCACACTATTCCTTAAACAGTGCTGGGCCCCAGCACGTACTCAATGGGTATTCCTAGAGTCAAGTATGTAGTTGATGCTAATTTTGGATTCTCTACCTTTTAGAAGGAAAGTCAGAGCAGAGTCTCCTACCTTTGGCAATTTGTGTCAGGTAGAACTCTTTTGATTGTGAGTGATTGAAAACCCAATTCGTACTGGCTTAAACATTTTGGCTGATGCTACCGAAACATCTAGACATAGATTTCAGGCCAGATAAACCTGACCTAAGCCTCATTGGATTCATTAAGTTTCCTTCTCCCTCTCTCCACTGTGCTTCCCACAGTGGCAGCTTCCTCCTCGGGCTGCACACAGTGGCCCCCAGGAGCACAAGGTTTTCCCCGGCTACACCAAATTCCAAGACTTTCCCCATTGCAATTCCAAGGCTCACGTCTTCATCTGTCACCTTTAGAGGAGAGGAGTCTTTGGTAACAGCTCCAGGACTTGGGACTCAATCTTTCACACTGGCCTGAGCCAGGGTGGGTCTAGCTCACAATGCAACCATGCAGTGGAGAAACGGGCAGGCTAAAGACACAGAGGGAAATCTGGGTCCTCGTAGCAGGAGAAGGGAAACAATTGATGTTCAGGACACAACAAATACCTTCACTCTACTGATCATCAGAATCAACTGGATAAACCCTCCCACATCCCGATTTATGGGCTTCTCTCAAAACTTCCAAATCAGAGTCTTGTTCCGCAGTCTGGGATCTGCATTTTGGAGAGAGTCCCCGGGTGATCCCAGATGAGGGCATCAAAGTGTCTTGCTACCTACTGCCTGTGCCTTTCTTGACATCTATAACACAGGAAAGTAATTCAGACATATATTAAAAAGATATAAAGTGATACTTAGAAAGAAATATGAGCCCCAAGGAAAGTGACTCTGTAAATATGAAAGTGTAATTATTTTCAATAAGATTCCTGCTTCTCATCTGAAATAAAAGCACAGAAGCTCCAGGGATGTCTGGTTCTCATCTACTGGACTCACTAATACAGATTTATTCTCTCCGATAACATGATGAGTGTTTGCATCTTCGAAGGGAGAAAGGAATCCATTTATCTTCCCAGGTGCCCCAGCCTCATCATGGAAAAGTTACATAAATAATTCCACAAAGGAAAAATCTAAAACAAATGCAAGTTTCCTCGGAGGCCACCCCAGTACCAGAAATTCTGCACCCAGCTAGGGAAGACAGTTAGAAAGGGAAAAGGCTAAGACATCCACAATGCAAGGTCCCTCCCAGCACAAAGCCCGCTGGGAACCCGGGCTTCAGAGCGTCACTCGGACGATTCTAATCTAGCTTGTCGCGCCCTTGAAGCTGAAGAATGCTTGACTGTCTGGCCCTGGAGAGATCCGGAGCAGCTCCAGAGTCGTGCGTCTGGAGAAGGAATGGACCAGTACAACGCTGCCGCCAGGCCCGAGCCCTCACTTGCTGGCGTGACCGTTTCATACAGTCAACCCTCGACCAGTTAAATTTTTTAATAAAGAGAAAGAGAGAGATGCAAGGATCAGGGAGAGTGGTGGTTCGCTGGAGGGACTTGCTCGGGCTAACTTGTCTTCTGCCATCACTTGGGCTCTCCAAGGGTCAGCAGGTTCTTCTCTCAGCTGTCTTGTCTCGCTTTCTCTTAATTTGCAACCCCCCCATCACTTCTTTCTGTCTCACTCCCTTCGTTCCAAGTTCCGAAGAAGGAGGCATGATGGATAACAGATGTTCTTTGACATACTGTGTCATTTATCACACGACAGCCCCAATCCTGCTAACAGGCCCTTCCCCATATGTCACTGTCGGCTTTTCCGCAGCCCCAATGCAACAAGAAGAAATGGTTTAATACAATGTGCTGTAATTCCTGAGTCACAGCTCAATGGAGGGCTTGGGGATGCTGAGTTCTCTTTCCTTTCCACCTTCTTGATTTGTTTCAGCGGACTCCTCCTCCCGAGAAGTGGATGCGCGAGCTTGCTGGAGCCAGCGCGGAGGGGAAGACGGAGCACAGAGCCGTGCTCCGGCACGGAAGAGAACAGAAAGCTGGGTCTACAAAGGGCTCAATAAACGCAGACTGCAATATATCACCACACTGGCCCCTGCTCGTTTCCCATGGAGTCCGGCATCCGCCGCACTTGAGGACAAGGAGAGCTCAATGGTGGAGATCTACAGATCCAAACTGATCTGGGAGTGCCCTGCTGTGTCCCCAAAGGAGGGAGTTCACCGCATCTGCCAGAAAGGAGGTTCCCCCGACCACCAAGCCTTCCCCAGCAGCTGCTCCTGCTTTGGCTAAAGCAGAAGGGTTCTAAGGTATTTCCTGTTACAACCCATTTGTCCCAGAACTATCACCATAGCAACAAGTCACATCTCTATAAACACCAAAGGCTATCACAAGTGCACATGCTCTGTGCTTCCTTTCTCTCCAGATCCCCGTGGAGAACTCGGCGACTGCTCTCAGCTTGCCAGGAGGTCCCATCTCCCCGGAGGGAGGGGCTTCGAGTCAGGCAGAGTAGCAGTTGTTCTGGACCTCCCAGGGCTTTGACTCACTGCACACTCACTCCGTGGGAAGCAGACAGGATGATACCCACAGCAGTAACGCCACCCAGGGAGCAGAGCCACCAGTGTGCTCCACTCCAGCTCAGACATGCGAAGGCCGTGTGGCTTCTTTCTTTTCTCCCAAGAAGACACCATTCCAGCCCACCACATAAGGAAAATCTTATATTTGCAAATTGGGATATCTCAGTTATCTTCTGATTTAAATTGTCTTTTTAGGTTTAAAACTACTCTGCTGAGGGGTGGAGAGACAGCCAGTTCAGAATTTAATTCTCTATTAGAGCTCTCTCCATCTCCTTCCGTTTTTCCAAGATGTCTTGTTAGACCATGAAAGCACAGGGAGCAGGAGCCCTCTGGCCTTGATCTAGTCCTTGGACTAGAGAGGACTGGACTGACCCACAGATGTGGGCTGATGGCATCTATAAAGCATGGGGCACTGGTGCTGGCCTAGACACCCTTCTCTTTCCTAATGCTCGGCATGCCAGGTGGTCCTCCTGCCCTCTTTTTGCTGCAGACAATGTTCCCAAAGATCCTAATTGCCACTTTGGTTCTCAGTGCCTGGAGCTCCTATGCAGGCGCTGAGCCACATGGCCTGTCCCCAGGTAGACTTTTGCCCTAAGCTCACTGTATCCTTATTGTAATGAACTCTTCTGGCAAACTCCCCAGCTAGATATCCAAGAACTTTCCATTCCCTGAGAGTCATGTGGTAATTTCCAGATCTTTTCCCACCCTACCACACAGAAGCTCAGCAAGATCAGGGAAGGTTAATCCCAGTTCTCTCTCTCTCTCTCTCTCACTAACCACTGCTTATCTTTGCTAAGGTTTTCCAAAAAGCAGAGCCTGAAGCAAGGATTCTCAGCCAGCTAATTTATTGGGGTGGGGAATTCTCTGGAGAACAGGGGAGAGAGGGAAGCCTCAGAGAGCAAAATAAAGAACCAGCTAAAATGTGGTCTCATCGGGAGATTCAGACACACGTGACCACACAGCAGGGCTGGAGTCCACAGACCGTACCTGTGATGGTCATAAATCCCAGTTGGGGGCCTGCACACTCGTCCAGCCAGTCGTTAGCCAAGGGCCACAGAGGAAGAATGGAGAGAGGGAACTACTAAGCCTCCCTGGCTTGGTGACCTGCCTGCCCGACGCAACTTTCAGGAGAAAGAAACAACAGTTTCTTGGGTCGCCTGGGTGGCTCAGTGGGTTAAAGCCTCTGCTTTCGGCTCAGGTCATGATCCCAGGGTCTTGGGATCGAGCCCCACATTGGGGCTCCCTGCTCAGCAGGGAGCCTGCTTCCCCCTCTCTTTCTGCCTGCCTCTCTGCCTACTTGTGATCTCTCTCTGTCAAATAAATAAATAAATAAATCTTAAAAAAAAAAAAGAAACAACAGTTTCTTGTTAAAGCCAACACAGCATCTGGGGAGCAGTGCACAGTCTAGTCAAGGGGGTATCTGGAGAGGATGGCAATACACCCCTATACTAGCCCACCACTTTTATTTTGCTGCAGCCATCTTGCCCTGCTGGGGGACCCTCCTATCTCACCTTTCTGCTCTGTCTTCCAGATTGCTGAGCAGAGAAATCAATCTCTCCTGCTCCCTCTTTACTACTCTCTAACACCCCCCCACCGCCAAAATCATTAGCCCTGTGTGTGGAAGCCAGGATGCATATGACTAACCACCTGCCTCCTTGCCCCCTTTCTTTTCCTCCCCATAACCCACCAGAGCTATAAGAAATGGGCTCCTTACTTTGCTTCTTTTCTATCATTGGTTCGCTCCCTGTTATACCTTTTTCTTTCCCAAAGTGACATTCAGCAGGGCCCATTTTCTACTGTCATTAACAGTGAAGGAAAGAAGAGAAAGTGGTTTACCAACAAGGAAAGACCTAAAATGATCCTCTTCTCATTATTATTATTATTATTATTATTAATTGCAATATTAAAAACGTACTTTCGGTCAGGGTCTGAGCTTGAAATACTCAATGAATTTTTTAGAAACCACCATGAAGTCAATAGGATTCTATTCCTTTTGCAAATGAGGAAGTGGGGGCTAGTCAGGCTACTAAGTTGATACAGGTGGCGAGAAATAAAACCAGCATATCGCAGCAGCTCTGTCTGATTCTGAAATTCAAGCTCATTCCATGACACTATACCCCAACAGCTCTTTACAGGACAATGTGGCCCTAGGTATACTTCAGGGTAGGGGGAAATATCATCTATTCTACTCTCACTTTGCTCCTACAGATTCAAAGAGACCGTGTGTTTTTTATGACCTGGCTATGCGCTTTTGAAATCCAGCTGGGCACTGCACACCACATGGCAGGCCCCCAGTGAAAACCTGGCACAGCCTTCTGGATCCATGCAAATGCATCTTAAATCAGGCTTTGCTCCTACCAGGTATTGTTTCCTTCTCAGTTCCTGAGGCTCCTGGGCTCCTGATATCCCAAACTTCATCGGTAGTCTCACCATATGATCTGCCCTGCTCCTATGGACTCTTCTCCTTTGGATGCCTTTTGATGTTCAAAGCTCTTCAGAGCATGACCTGAACCTTCTCCAAGAACTGATCCCACCCCAGTCCCTGAGTACTCAACTGGACACTGCGCTACTGGGCTGGTGTCCTGCCAGGCTCATCTCACCACGGGTTCATGCGGTCACCACAGGTGGAAGAGGCTGGCTTAGCTCCAGGTACCAATTCCACTGTGATTACATTCAACCCAGTGAACTGACCCTTTGGTTAGACAATTGCCACAGTTAGATCCTGGGGAAGGGAAGCTGCCTAACTTCTTCCAATGACACAGACACAAGGTCCCTGTAATATAAGGGTGAACACTGTCATTCAGTCATTTAGTCCCTTTATGGGTTATGGTGATATGACATGGGCCTGTTGGCACAGATACCTGGACAGTCTCCTAGAAACATAACTATAGTCCAGCCACACCCACTGTCATATCATCTTCTACAGTTCTCAAAGTCATGAATTAAACAGAACTGGCCATTAGAAGGGCACCTGGGTGGCTCAGGCGATGGCTCAGTTGGTATCTGCCTTCAGCTCAGGTCATGATCCCAGGGCAGAGCCCAGGTTGGGCTCCCTGCTCAGTGGAGAACCTTCTTCTCCCTCTCCCTTTGCCCTGGTACCTATTCTCGTGCACTCTCTCTCTCAAATAAATAAAATCTTTTAAATAAAGGAATTAGCCATTAGAAGCAATCCACTCTATGTGCTCATCTCTCCGCAAAGGCCATAAACCTTGTTTGAGCAGGAATCAGAGAGAGCTGCTGGATTTTTCTTTTCCTTTCCATAGCAGGAGATGAAGGTTTGAGCTCCAAAGCAAAATACTGGGTCAATATGAAATTTAAAAAGTCAGATTTAGACTTTACTAGTTTAAAGGATTCTTCTGTGATCAACAGCAATCCTATCCACCAATCCAATTTGCTGTATGAGCAGCCATCAGTCCTTGAACTATTTCATGCAGTCACATAGCACAATGACGACACAGATAGCCCTTTACAAAGCAGGTCTGTTCCAGTAAGCCTTCATCTGCTCCATCTAAGCAGAGTCCTTGTGGCCCGGTGGTTTCTGGCCTTGTTCATCAACTACATCTCTAACTGTGTACGTTAGGGCTCCACTCCATCCATTTCTGACCCCCACGCTGATGTGAAACTCTGTACCGCCCATGCTCACCACCACGTTTGGTCATGATGCTTCCCGACGTCGCTTCCCACACCTGACGCTGACTCTGACGCCTGTTCCACTTAACTCTTGGCATCTCTTGTCTTCAGGAAAGGTCCTTTACTTTGACTGTGCCCCTTGGTTCCACTCGTTTACAAGACTGTTCTACAGTGTGATTGCTGCTCCCTGGCTCTATTCCCATTGTGTCACATTCCCAGGTGGTCACACTACATGCACGGTCATGCATGCTTCATCTTGGGTGAGAGTGTCAGTGATGTCATTCATAGCTATGTGTGTCAGGGCAAAATACTGGCCCTGCTTCCTCATCCAGTAAGAAAACTGAACTTAGAAGTTGGTTGTCAGGAATAAGTGAGATACTTATTTATAAAATACTGTACGCAGTGACTGAAATAAAATAAGTGGTTAATTTTCATTCACTAGTAAGAGTCCTATTATTGTTAATATTATCTTCTCCAGTGTACAGCAGGGTGAAGCAATCACACATGTCAATATAGCACATGATGACAGATTCCCTTCTTTTAAGATTTATTTATTTGTGAGAGAGAGAGAGAGAGAGGAGGAGGAGGGGCAGAGGAAGGGGGGAGTAGGCTCCCTGCTGAATGTAGAGCCTGACATGGGGCTCCATCCCACAACCCTGAGGTCATGACCTGAGCTGAAATAACGAGCTGGACACTTAACTGAGCCACTCACGTGTCCCCCATGATGACAGATTCTTGATCAAACTTTCAACCTCTCCTTTCTTGGAGAACTAGAAGACTTTTACAAAGATGTCTACATTTGACTATAACCAAATAATAGATGAACCAATCATGAGTGGATTATGGGCTTTTTAGCATTTCCCCGGTTGGACAATTTCCCTTATGATTTTTTTGTAAATTACTCTATGCATACCCCATGAAAATGACATTAAATTTTCTCACCCAAAATGCCTCAGATCCCAGTGAATGATTTTCAAAGTATCTTTCGCTTTTTTATTTTCATTATTATGCAGCCTACGAACACAGTGTTTCCATTTCATAAAAATATAATATGGCTGCACAGGAATCACAGACAAATTATGGTGGAAAATTAGTCAATAAACTTTTATTATACCAGTCCTTAATGCTTCTATTAATATTGAGGAACTTAAAATTAATTTCTTTCCAGAGCAAGATTTACTGCTGAACTTCCACAGAGAAAGCTAGCTAGGACACCTGTTAGAGGGCCCTTCGGTGCCTCAGTAGTATTCTCACCTGGACTGTGTGCACTGACATTAGATCCTCCCCAAGTAAATTGGGCATGCTTCTGTTTATGTAACCTCTCTGCCATGGGCTGCTTGAGTGAATGAGGCCTGTGGAGTGCAGCTGTTGTAGAGAGGAGGCATTCACTCATTTCACAATGTCTGAAGAGAATGTAGATGACACAGGGCCACATCAGAATGGAATCAAGTTGTCCCTGCCCAGTTATAGTTTACAAGTAGATTTCTGTGCTTTGTTCAACATTGCCCTTTTCTTACTTTTATTCTTGGCTCTGTTGATCATCTTAGTTGAACCAGCTAAGCTAGAATTTATTTATTCATGTATGTATGTATGTATGTATGTATTCATTCATTCATTCATTCATTCATTCATCTTTTCAACCAGTAATGCATTAAACAGGAAGCCCTAGGGAATCAGAGATGAAGAGTGTTCCCCCTAGCTCGAAGTTGATAGTCTTCTTGGAAAACATCAAGATCTACCATCCAGGGCCATAAGAACTGGGCCATCAGAATGGAGCCACTCATGGAGGTCACCTGAAAGAGACAGCATCTCTAGTATGAGCTATCACAGAAAGTCTGCATGGGAAGAAAGAAATGTACCCAGCCAGAGTTTTGGCACTGGTGACCCATGAATACCTTTTTAAAGACTTCACTAGTTCTAACGTTTGAATGGTGGCAGACGGCACATTTATTTTTTTAAGTTTCCAAATACACTTGAAAATGAGCACTGTGAGTCCCACATCCATTCACACATAGAAACAACCAGCTGGAGGTGAGATGCTTCTGTGCTGTGTGCATTTCTGGGTTACAACAGCCTCCACAGCCTCCTTTTGAACCCTCTGCATCCCCTCCCTGGCCACTACAGACATAGGATTCTGCCACTCCCAAACAAGGCTTTTTGTAACACACAGGGTTTGGTAGGCAAAAGGGATAGAGGGAGGAAGTTGCCAGATAAAATACAGAGTCTCCTTCAAACTTGAATTTTAAATTTGGTAACTACGTAAAATTCGAGAAGAAGCATATCCCATAAATACTGCATTGGACATACTGATCCTAAAGAAACACTATCTATTGTTTATTTAAAATTCAACTTTAGGGTACCTGGGTGGGTAGCTCAGTCAGTTAAGTATTGGACTCTTGATTTTGGCTCAGGTCATGATCAAGGGGTCATGAGATAGAGCCCCACATCAGGCTCCACACTCAGCAAAGGGTCTGCCTAAGATTCTTTCTCCCTCTCTTTCTGCACCTCCCCAACATGTGCGTGCTCACTCTCATTCTCTCTCAAATAAATAAATAAAATAAATCTTTAAAAAATTAAAGTTAAAATTAAAAACTCAGATTTAGGGGCGCCTGGGTGGCTCAGTGGGTTAAAGCCTCTGCCTTCAGCTCAGGTCATGATCTCAGGGTCCTGGGATCGAGTCCCACATCGGGCTCTCTGCTCAGCAGGGAGCCTGCTTCCTCCTCTCTCTGCCTTCCTCTCTGCCTACTTCTGATCTGTCTCTGTCAAAGAAATAAATAAAATCTTAAAAAAAAAAAAACAAACCTCAGATTTAACTGGGTGCCCTGTATTTTTACTAGCTAAATCTGGTCACCCTGGATGATATGGGGAAAAAAGAGATAATGAGGAGGTCATTCTTAACAAAGTGAGTGGTACTGAAAAAGGAGAGAGAAAGACAAAGCAACTTCCTGGTTAGTGGGTATCAGGAGATAATGAGATAATTAAAAATAAGAACTTAGCCATTGCGATCACTTTGTTGAGACCCAGCTGGATCATGTCCAGTGAGACCTGTTGGTCATTGGAAGGCTGGATTTGACCTCCAATGGCTCAAGCTCATGCTCTTACCCTATACTCAGCATAGCTGCCCCTAACAAGAATGGGAAGAAAGGAAGAAGAGGAAGAAGTTGGGAGTTCTTAAGAGTAAAATTTGCCCTCTTTTCAACTTTCTCTCACCTGACCCCCAAATCTCCACCCAGAAGTGTTCAATCAGTATTAAATGGATTTGTAGATGATCTAGTAAGATGGGCAGTCCCATTAGTCACCTGCCAGGATTAGGATCATGGGAGGTGGTATGAGACAGGCAACAGGACCCAGCTGAGTTGGGACAGTACCATGAACGGTGGGAGGGAAAGAATTTGAAAGGACAAGATAACACGGTTCTAGGAAGGCAATGGACTGTGGAGAAAGGACGGCATCTCACTGTGTTTCTTGAAATTATGGTGCTCAATAAATATCTCATCATGATAACACAACGAAGGCCCAGAGCAGGAGCCAGCCTGGCTCTCTCTGATTTACAGCCCGCGCTCCAGTCTGCACTGGGGGAAAGGCGGGAGCACATTACTGTCCTGGTGCTCCACAAAAAGCCAACATTATTTTTATCAATATCAGGCCTCAAAGAGGAGAGTTTAGGTCAAAGCCTCAAGATCCTTAGAATTCTTTACTCGATAGCAGTATTTATTATGAATGTTTCTCATTGAACCTTTCTGAAAGAACATTAATACACAGTCTCAGTGTCCACCAATTGAGTTAATATATAAAATCATAAAAACAAGAATGTGTTGAGGGGCAATGTCTCTGGTGATAGTAACTAGGGGCAAGGCTGTCTTAAGATGGTTTCAGTGGAAAAACTGAGAAGTTCACACCCATGGGATGGATGCAAACATGTGAGAACCTTGCTCAGACCACATGCTAGATGCTATTTCCAGATTCTTCCAGGCAGATTTGTGTCACTCCGGTGGAGTCTTGAAAACATGAGCAGTGCTAACTTCGGTGCTTACTTATTCTTTATTCCCCGACACTTACATTCCAGAACCGTAAACAGGTCCTCGGGCTCTCTCTCTGAACACTGTTCATACATTCCTTCCTCAATCTTTCCTTAACTGAGTCTTTAAAAGCCATCAACTTTGGGTACCGACTCATTAACAGCTGCTGCCCTGTTCTGTTTACAAAATAGTAATTCTGAGATCGTGGTTGTCAACCAATATTATTACTAATACAATGCTTCCCATGCACCTCGTGTATCTGCCATTACAGCAAAGGCCGTGCCTCTGGGATCTGTTACTCTTAAACAATGCTTAGCATGGTGCTGGTCAGTCAGCAGGAACATGTCAACTCTCCACTGAATGGAGAGAAACTAGCTAGAGTTTTCTGGCCTCCGAACTCTCCTTGAACATGAAGCCCATCCTAGAAAAGGGCATCCTTCTCAACAACAAACTTGCTCCCACACACCCAACGGACACACTTGTCCCACTTAAGGTCTATTTTGTTTCTTCACTTAACGTTACTCCTCTCTATAGTCAGCCATTTTTTAGCTACTTCGTTTGACTCTCCTCGGTTTATCGCCTGATGCAGACCTTGCCTTTCTCCTCCATCCCATCTGCCTCCAGTGATGCACAGCTCATAGCAGGATATGGACCTTCCACGACCTCAGTCTCAGTGGGATGCTACTAGACACCCCCCCATCACACACTTTTCCTACCACCACACGGACGGGTAAGTCAGCAAGTGTCTATATGCATGCAAGGCTCAGAATTAGGGAGTTCAGTAAGAGATGAAAAAGGAGAGAAGAAAAGCCCATAAGGATGCCTGGGTGGCTCAGTGGGTTAAGCCTCTGCCTTTGGCTCAGGTCATGATCTCAGGGTCCTGGGATTGAGCCCCATATCGGGCTCCCTGCTCAGCAGGGAGCCTGCTTCCCCCCTTTCTCTGCCTGCCTGTCTGCTTCTGATCTCTCTCTGTCAAATGAATAAATACAATCTTAAAAAAGAAGAAGAAGAAGAAGAAGGAGAAGAAAGGAGGAAGGAGGAAGGAGGAAGGAGGAGAAAAGCCCATAAGAAAAAGCTAAGAGGTCTTCACTGTAGTCAACCCAAGGAGGCCCTGAAAGAGGCCCTGAAAGTACTGAAGGGGAAGAAACTGAATTCAAATGTCTCTTGAGGGGCACCTGGGTGCCTCAGCCGGACCTCCTTTCATACAGCCAGGCCTCCCCAGCCCAGGCCTCCCCCAGCAACAAGAGGCCTCCCCACCACATTTAGTGCAAAACCTTCTCGCCCACAGTTTATTTTCCTCCTGCCTGGTCTCAGACTTCCCCGATTACCTTCAGCATATCCAGCACAACCTCAACTCAGAGCTGAAATGGGGCAGGGGGAGGGGGAGGGCGCGGAGGAGAAAACTCAAGACCAGGAGAAGGGATAAAAAATTTAATACGGACAAGTCTGTAATGCGGGACTCCTCTGTATTTATGGAGAGAATTATTTGGGTAGGTAAATGACTGCAAAATGCGTTTCCTGTCTTGTCTCTTCCCCTCCTCCTGGAAATTACGACAAGAACTGTCTGAGGTGGCCAGTCGGGTTTTCTCCCTGTCCTGCTTCCGTTTCAACTGAATGGATTTACAGTAGCTCAAGGATCTATCAGCATATATATTCAATCAAGAAAACTTACTATTGGCTGCACATCCTAATTTATAAGCTTCAGTAATTGCTGTGGCTGTGAGCAAAATGAATCCAAAACAATAGGACATAGAAGCCCCGAATGTTATGTGTTCGCTTGCTCTGGATCAATTACGGCCAGACTATAAGCCGCTCTGGGAAGGCGGTGGCGGCCGTTCAATGGAGCTGTGCCCACTACCTTGTAGGAGCCCAGAAACACAGCGGGTACCTGATGTCACCAGAGTAACAACACAGCTCCCCTGACCAATTCCTTCACTCTCTGGGGCCAGATCTTTTTGGGAGCAGGTAGGAAAGTGGTGGGGGACCAACTCCTGGATTCTATTTAAGGACATTTGATGAAAATGGTGACTGGCCCATGACCGATTTTATTCTTAGCGCTTAAATGTTAGTTAGTTAGTCAATTTGAATGTTAATTAGCCATAATAACAAGGAGTGTCTCTTTTTATGATCCTCTTAAAATGTGCCCAGGGGCTAATAAGCAATGGGCGCATCCCATAAATATAATAAGTAAATAAATTAGCATCAGTTAATTTAAATGTAAGCAAACTGCACAGTGAGGCCTTTCCATGGCTCCTGCTCACTCTGGTTATTTCCCTCCCAGCATCCCTTCTCCTCGCCTCATCAGTTTCACGATGTAAACAGTATATGCTACAGTCGAGGAGCAAGGTCAGGTATCACTGAGTTCAGTGTAAAGCAAGTGGGCCCTTTTCACTTTTTAGGCCCGTGTGGTCCGGTAATGGGCCAGGGAGAGTAAAGGTCAAAGAAAGTGAGACTCATAAAATCCTGCCTATGGGAACAACTGTTACACGGTGGTGATTACCCCAGGTGGTCGGAGCAGCCATCAGAAAGGTGGATTTGGTGGAGTAACTACCTGGATTCTGTTTTGTTGAAAAGCGGACGTGGCTGGGCAAGCGTGATCAAGTATTTCAGCCGGATTGGCGGGGTGCGTGAATGTCTGTCTCAAGAGGCCTAGCAATACCCCCGCGGTCCGGCTCAGCCAGAGCTCCTTGCACCTGCCCCACTCTGGATGGGAACACAGGCGGGAAAACCTTACAAACTGGGGCCCATAGTGAATGCTTTGGTAAACCATGGCTCCAAGGGGAAAAGGGCCGTAGGGATAAATTCTAGATGGCAGAGGAAGAAGGAAGAGAGCGGCTGAGAAAGATACCGTGTCTATCCCTACCTTCTTGACTCAACATTGATTTCTGGATTGTCCTAGTGCACACATTAAGGAATTCATTCTACAACAGAGAAAGGCTGATGTTTGGAGTCTGGGTGGGTGTTGTCACTGGCAGGTTCGGGCAAGGGGCGCCCTCCGGGGGGCTGCCAGTGAGCGCGGCCTAAGCCAGAGTTCTCCAGGACATGACCCCACCCAGCCACAGACGCAGATGCTCCAACAGTGCAACTTCTCTCCCCAGTCGCACTCAGAGCTGCTGATCTGTGTGTCAAGGGGAGGGTTTTGGAGGGAATGGTCTCGTTGGCTGGCTGCAGTCCACTTAATGTCTCTGAGACTCCCTCTCACTGTATACACGGACTAATTTCTATGGCACAGCCCTAAACAGGAGCTGTCAGCTTCCCCTTCCACAAGGAGTGAAGCAAGCCTGCTTAGAATGATGCCGTCCATCCCGACCTTGTTACAGGTCCTGCACCCGTCCATTATATATGTGGCCACTGGCCAAAAACAAAGTGAAAGGAGATTCATCTCTTACAAGGAATTCACTCACAATCCTCATCTCTCCAAGGCCAGCTGGATCACTCCTCCCCATCCCTACTAGGCTGCTGACCATCAGCTTCAGCTGGTGCCTGCAGCACTGCCCTCCAGCACGGTCCCCAGCAGCCCTCCGGTATGCAGCCTGTCCCCCATCCCAGCACCCAGGAGTACAGAGACAGAGATCACTGCCATCAGGGTGGCCTGTCCCTGGGCCGACACACCAGCTTACAATCACCTGCCTGGGGTCAGCTCCTCATTATTCTCAAAGAAAAACTCTGTCCATTTTTACTGCCCCTGGACCCAGAAAAAAATTAAACTGAAAACAGAATAGCCTCGGGCTTTTGATCTCCCAACACCTTCAGGCTTTCATCTAAAGCTCCTCTTTATCTCTGCCATCCTTTGTGGTTCCTGATGGTATTTAAGTGAAAAAGGCTGGTCAAAAAGAGTACAGTATAGAAATGGTAAGGACGGGAAGGGTGGGGTGGGGGCAGTAACCCTATAGTGAAGACATGTGACAAATCCAGCTCAGCCGGGTCCATGGCAAGAGTGACAGATCATGTTGATAGCATGTGCCTTTAGTACAGTGCGACAGAAATGGCCCTGGACCCTGCGGCCTTCTTCTCTAAAACCCATAACCCCAGTCTAATCACAAGAGAAACATCAGGCAAATCCCAACAAAAAGGCATTCTAAGAAAGAGACCAGTACTCGGCACAACCGTCAAGGTCACCCGAAACAAAGAAAGCCCAAGAAACTGAGAGCCCAGTGGAGCCTAGGGAGGCACGATAATGAAATATCATGTGGTATCAGGGATGGGATCCTAGGACCAAAAAAAAAAAAAGAAAAGAAAAGAAAAAAAAGCACTCGGTAAAAGCTAAGGGCATCTGAATAAAGTGTGGACTTCAGCTCATCATGTATGAACATCAGTTTACATTAACTGCGATCTGGCAAGTACACAGTCTTTTGTTGGGAGGTTGAATGCCTGGGAAAGCCCCTGAGTTGGGTCCTGGACAAATGAAATCCTGAGCCACGAAGTTAAAAAGCCCTGTTCTGGAAGCTGCAGGGGTCGGGGGGGTGGGGTGGGCAAGAAGCACTGAGGACCCCAACTTAGGAGAAGGAGGGGAGGATAAGAGGGGAGTCCCTGAGTCCCACACTGGCTGGCTGGAAAGGAGATTCAGGACTTTCACGGATCGGCCCTGGCACGTTCAGATCTGCTGGAGGGATGGGAAGCATTTTGAGGTTATTTAAAAATGTCTGGAGTCGGGGGCGCCTGGGTGACTCAGTCAGTTTAGCATCCGGCTCTTGATTTCGGCTCAGGTCACGATCTCAGGGATGTAAGATCAAGTTGGCATAGGGCTCTGCGCTAGGCAGGGACTCTGCTTGAAATTCTTCCCCTCCGCCCCCCACCACTTGCTCACTCTCTAAAATAAGTAACAAAAACAACAACAAAAAATACAACTGCCTGTCCCAAGTCAAGGCAACCAGGAGTCTCAGCTGAGGGGGGGTGTCATGGAAGGCAGATCCTAGGAAGACAAAGAGGGAGGTCACACTTGCCAGCCCCTGAGTAGGGCTCTAATATAATTACCCCTGTTCAGCCCCCACACCGATACAGTCTATTAGGTGAGCATTAACATTTTAAAATGCATGCGGAACCCTACGGCTTGGCAGACACTGCATAAACACCCAGAATTAGTAATAAAGTGATAGAGAATCATATTAACTAAGGCTAATTAGGATGAAGGTCAGTCTGGTTATGGAGAGGTCCCACATGCCGTTCTTCCCCTCTCTAGTACTGAGTGAGACCAGAGCGGACTCTGAGGACGGCTTTCCTGACAAGGTGGAAATCATGTGAGCTGCTGGAGTACAAATTACCTAGAAATTTATACGGTAACCACTGCCTCCCTGAGTCGCTCACTAGGTGCCAGGCACCATGCAAAGCCACCCAGTGAGCGTCCTTTCCTTTAACTTTCCTGAAGACTCTATCCTTACATTCATTTTACAGATGAGGAAACAGAGCCATCTGACTTTGCCAAGCTCGCTCTAGCAGTGAAAAGCCACTTTTCCAAGATTGCTCTAGTAAGGAAACAGTCACAGAAATGGAGAGTCCCATGTTCCGAGTTAGGCACTATGCTCCACTCGTGGAGCCTCAGTTCTGGAAAGCGGGTTCCTAGGGGCGGGTTCAAATACAGTGAGCTAATTAATAAGACCACTGTTTATAAGCAAAAAGGTGCTGTTCAAATACTGGTAATATAAGCGTGGTGAGTGAAAAATCCCATCACAGCAGAGCGGTCATTATGCGCTGGACTCTGCGGTCAGACAGACCAGGTTCAATTCCCAGCTCCACCATTCAAAAGCAGTGTGACCTTGAGTAAGTTACTTAACCTCTCTGAGTGTCCCTTTCCTCACCTGCACAAAGGGATTTCAATATTACCTCCCCATAGAACTGTCATGAGAATTAAATAGGCTCTTGTAATATTAAGTGCCTGACACTGTTCCTGTCACATTGTAAACACACGCACTAAGATTCTTTTTTTAGAAGATACGTAACACAGAGCTAAACTATAACCCAATCTCACTTCCTCATAAATCCTATAAAGTCCGTTTTCTTTGAAAGTCCAGCTTAAAACCCTAATTACCACCTATAAACAGGGGTACTTCTGGTGTGCCTCTGAAGCAAAATTAATTCTCTGTGTGCCTCTTTGCTTCCACAACTTGACTGACGCATCCATTAAAACATGTGGTGATTCCTCTTCTGGGTCTGCCTCTCCAGCTTGACTGTGTGCTTTTTAGGACAACATTATGTCTCTGCTTCCCTGAGACATAGAACAGTGTCTAGCACTTGGAAAACACACACACACGCACAAACACACACATCTCCAATCACTGAATTCTGCCTCTTGGGGTGCTAAGCAAACCCTATATCAAAAACATCCTATATATCCCAGCTAAAACCTATATACTGAAATAATGTCTTGCATTTTGTAAGTACTCTCCCAATATACAATAATAATACTATGCTTTAGTTTGCAGTGTCTTGGAAGCTCGAAGACTGGATAAGTCAAAGCTGACACACTATTTCCAAGTACAAAATGCTGGAATTGAAATAAGCTGGATTTCATTGCGAGGATCTCCCAGAAGAGCAACCCCAACCCTGACTATTGAAAGCTAAAGAGCTAACCAAACCACACGCCAGTATGTGGACAAGAGCAAAGATTCATCACAGTCAATATATTATTGCTGTTGGTTGCAACATGGGTTTTTCTTTCATTCCTTTTTATTTATGTCTCTGGCTATCTTGGCATTATAAGCAGCAAAGCTCAGAGGCCAGGATAAGAAGGATGCCTGATTGCACAAACAACATGTCCAGTGAGGAATTCATTTGCCTGAAATAAAATGAAAAATGTCGACACAGTTCAAGGTTGTAGTCACCCACATGGTGAGAACAGAGCCTGAAATTATAGGGCCATGAGTATCCAGGAGAGGAGACCTTTCATGCTGATTCCTCGGAGATGAATTGAAGTTATGATCCCAGTCAGCGTTTGTGCAACACTTGGCTGTTGCCCTATCTGTCAAATTTCCATCGTGAGTCTGCCATGCCCACTATAATTTTAAGTTTGATAGTGTGGCTGATAGTCTGTTATGCTCAATGCATTTTTTTTTAAACTTTAACTTTCAAAGAAAAAGCCTTCTTCTTCTTTTCTATTCATCATATCTGTGTTGCAAACGTGGAGTTTTAGAGTTTGTTTGTTTGTTTTTTTCCCAATTTCAGTGGGGTAGAATGGACCCACACCATATAGCTTGGCCACAAGGCTGGCCCAGGAGGAAGGCATAGGTGAAGCTGCTACATTTGACATGTTTTAAGCTGCTCCTTGGAGATGGACCTGCCTGTCTGTTTTCCCAGGAAGACAGAAACTTCCCAACAGAGAGACCACACTGCTTTCTATTCCAGACCCAAGGTTCTCATGATCTAGTCACCCAGGGAATGGGTACTCTTTACAATGGTTTTGTAAAGCAGAAGAACACTGTTTCCAGAACCTTCTCTGAAGTCAGCAACCATACCTGCTCTCCTAGGTCCACTCTGTTTCTCGCTTCACCTCATTGCTCCCAAAAAGACTACCTCCTCTGGAACACATGGAACAATCAGGAACTCCTAGAAGATGAGCCTTCTCTTTTAAATAAAGATTTTTATTTATTTCTTTGACTGGGAGAGAGAGCGCACAAGCGGGGGGGGTGGCAGGCAGAGGGAGAAGCAGGATTCCCACTCAGCAAGGAGCCTGATGCAGGGCTCGATCCCAGGACTCTGGGATCATGACCTGAGCCGAAGGCAGATGCTTAACTGACTGAGCCACCCAGGCGCCCTAAAGATGAGCCTTTCAATGCGTTTTTTCCTTTCAGTAATAGCTGAGAGCATAAGCCCCCAAAAGGGCAGAGTTATTTAGTCACGAGGCAAGAAAGGGTTTCAGATAGCCCCCTGCCTCTATTGTGTATTACTTCTGTCTATAAGGTCAAGAATAAGAAAGGAAAATGGAGGTCTACGTCTATATGCTTGGCCAACTAGTACTGTTATGTTCACCAGGTTTGAGTCCCAGGAAAAGTTCTGGAGCCGCAGTTTCAATTCTTGGAGAAGACACAGCTTCTCGAAGAGTAAATCCAACCAAGCAAAGAAACTGCGAATGCCACAGTTACATTCTCATAAGTTGGTGTCTCTGGTACTGCCTTTTAATATGGTCACATGACCTATCATCCACACTTTTGAGAATAAAAGGATATATACTGAACGATCACACTGGGAAACCAGATATAAACTGCTCCGTGAAAACTGGCATAAATTATCCAAACCATATGAAATGGTCACTCTCGCTAACTATGTATCAAATTGCACAGCTTTATGATAAATTATAGGTCTAAATGCTTACAATAGACTGAAAGAAAAAAATAAAACAACATAAAAGACACAGAATGGCAGCATAAAGTTAGAAATGTCATTTAGGACTCTGGAGATGTCCTAGTTTCAAACTCCTAGAAATATTGCCTAATTAATGGCATCCAGTATGTACTAAAATATCTTATGAAAGACACTAATATTCATCCCTATGCAATTTCTGTTTCTTGGTTATGGATGTTACAAAAAGGTCTAGCACATTTGTCATCTCCCTTACAAGATGAAGCTTTTATAATTTCATTCCATGAAATGTTCCTCTTCTTCCTTTTCCCCATGAAAAATATTTCTATGCAGTGTCTATCCCCATACTCGGTCAAAAACAAAGTAATGCGGTGACAAAGAAAACATGAATTAATTTCTTTCTTTAAATGATCACCGTTGGACCCAAACAAAATAAAATAAAGACAAAGTATACAACAAAACAGAGAACATAAAGACCTGCGAAGCCCCACGTGGGCCCTTAGTACAGGCTTCAGGGAGGATTTCAACTGGTATGTGCTTTTCTATTGCATTGTGTTCTCAAGAGCGGAGCCCCCCCTCCTTTGGGTGCATTCAGCAGACACAGAGCTCCTTTCCACTGGCCACTTTGCCCACCATCTTGGAGCCCTCAGTCGTCAGCTGGTTCTAGCTGGCTCAGGTGGGGAGCCCCTGAAGGAACCCTCTTAATCAGGACCAAAGCACTGTAGGCAATGCTGTGCGTATGTGAATGAACCCACATTGTGGGACCATGTGCAACTCACTTTTGAGTTCACCTCAGCAAATGGCTGATGCACAGGAGATATTTTACAGGACAACCATTTGCTTAAGTAGACACTTACAAACAATGATACAATTCTCCAGTTAGGATGAACTGCCATCCTGCTTTACAAAAGAACAGGTGAAAGCTGGCAGAGGAGATCTTCTTTGTCCTGGATCTGTTAGAACGCCTTCTTTGGTGAAACTGAAGTTGGTTCTAGGCGGTCCACTCACCTTTCTTGTACCTGATGCTGATTTGCCTGGCCTCTGCCTGGGGCAAAACAGATAGGCCCTCATATAAGGGCTCTGACATCAATCTCAGAGAATTCTGGGTCCTTCTATTTACAAAGCTTTAATGTTCAAGCTCTGAGTACAGAGTCTTTGCTGGTTTTATTTCTTTTTTGGTTCCTATTTTCTATCACATGTGTTCTGCTACAATGTTCTACGGCAGAACAGAGATGTGGTGGAACTCTCTATGGGATGCTTTAAAAAGGCATTTACTGCCTCTCCTCTGAAGGAGGCTCCTTCCAGTTTCTCTTGGTGAGTTCTCTTTGTGTGTACTTTTTTGTGTGTTTTTTCTCTCTCTCCCTCACAAGCATGTGCGTGCACACACACACTCCCCTGGCAGCAGCCTTTCTCCATAATCATCGGACAGCATCACAGTCAGAAAGATTCTACAGACAAGTAGCATACAACTGGCCTATTTTCAGAATTACCTAGTGTATTAAAAATATAAACTTGTGGGGCACCAGGGTGGCTCAGTTGGTTCAGCAACTGCCTTCAGCTCAGGTCATGATCCCAGAGTCCTAGGATCAAGTCCCACATCAGGCTCCCAGCTCCAGGGGGAGTCTGCTTTCTCTCTGACCTCCCCTCATATGCCCTCTCACTCTCTCTCTCTTTCTCTCTCAAATAAATAAATAAAATCTTAAAAACAAAAACAAAAACAAAAAACTTGTAGGCCCCCTATCTCCCTCCTGAATCAGAAATTCCACAGAGGTGACCCTGGATTCTAGCTTTTACCAAGCTCCTTGGGGCATTCTGATGATCAACTGTATTTGAAAATCAGCTATAAAATACCAGAATTTTCATTGAAGAAGTTAACACTTTTGTAGAAAAAGTCTCTCACACTATGCAGGAATCACTGACTTAAAGTCACTTCCCAAGTTACATTAATGGGAATTTTGCTATCTACTCTATCAAGCCTACCACATGTGGAAAACATTTTCGCATTAAAAAGTGCCTAAAATACACTGGACATATTTTTCGTAATGTGTCATACTATCAAAAAAAGAATCAGACAATCTTTATAATCTATGATCTAATCATATCCAGGAGGGAACTCTGTTGGTACAAAAGAGCATGAAGTCAACAGAAGTAAAATAAAGAAGTTTCTAGATTAAAACACCTGAAGCCACAATGATTCTGACCCATGAGTATCACATCAGTTCCGTGAGGTAAGGTCAACAGCACTGCAGTTCTCACGCCTCCAGACTAAATCATCCTGACAAGCATGACGAACGGTCTGTTCTGGGACAGGGAAGATGAAGAACTGTAAGCTCCCGAGTGGGAGAGGTGCCCCCAGGAAGCCTGAGTCACCCAAAATCAGGAGCTCAGGTCTCCTCCTCCCTTTGCTAAGACTCTGGCTGAGCCACCGTTAGCCTGAGGCAAGATCAGTGATCTACTGACAACTCCGAATAATCGGATTGGAGAATTTTTTGGCAGATACCCCTCCATTTTTGAAAACGAGAAAAGGCAAAGAAATCGTGAGCTTGACTCTGATCTGTAGTAAAATTCTTGTACATAGTGGGGTGGGGGGGTAGTTTGGGGTTGCCTTGAAAAGGAAGCGGAAATCATAGAAAGCAGCCCTGATCACCAAGAAGAACTTTGTGAATCCTTCCAGCTGTGCCAGCCCAGCCTCATTTCACACTTTGATAGGTTATTAGATAAGGAGACAGAGTTTAACACACCTTCAGCAGGAATTTGCAAGAATCTCCCAAAATATCCTTGCATGTTACATAAAGAAATATAGGTTCAATGGCAGTAGTAAAATAGATTGGAAAATGGTTGAATGATCATAACTAAATGCATCTATGTCTTTGATTATATGTACTCTAGGATATGGTCCTTGGTTCACTCAAGTTCAACAAATGTATCAATGACATGGTAAAAAGACTACAAAAATTCTTGTCAGCACTGAAGGCTGCATTACATAAGGAGGTAGCCAAGTGAGATGAATGGCAGAGTCAAGATCCAAAGTGGTCTCATAAGAATGAAATCCAACTGGATGAAATTGGGTAAGTGTAGTTCAAGCAGTTGGTCCTACTGGATCAGCCACGCAGCAAATCAGCAGGAAACATTCATTCTGATGGCAATTAGTATGAAAAGGAACTTGGGGACTTTGCTGGACACCAAATGGAAAATGAGTTAGCAATGTGATTAGGCCATCAAAAGAGCTTCATGCTTCATGCTACAAGCTTCATGAATAGCATTTGGGTTTTCAGAATGATAATGGCGGTCATCCGGGAATCCCATCTTCAAAGGGATGTGGATGCTAGTTTCTTCTATAGAAAGCTCTCATACTGCTTACCTCTACCAACTCACATATGCTTTGCTCCTGGCTAACTCTTCCTTCAGCTCTCAATGCAGATGGCACAGGAAGTTGTTCCTGACCCCAGGGTTAAGTGAGGCACCCTTTCTCTGGGCATCTGTGGAGTTAACAGCCATCAAATCACTTCTGACACTATCTTGTTCTGTTTTTAAACTATTTCTGCCTCTACTCTGTGAACAGCTTGCAGTGTTCATCATTATATCCACAGGTTCACAAACGTCTCTTACCAGATGTTCCATAAACTTTTATTGAATGAATGAGTAAGATACTTCAGAGAGTAATCAGGGCAGTAGAAGAACCCAAAAACATATCACAAACGAAGTGGAAGAAACTAGATGCTTACCTGGGAGAAAGGAAGACACATGGGAGGAACATGGAGACAGTCTTCAATTATGCATAGGTCCAAATGGGAGTGCCTCAACTTATTCTTTATGGCATCAAGGGTGGAAGTTCCACGGAGAGCTATTTTACCATAGTTCAGGAAAGGACTTCCCAATGGGACTACTATTAATGGTGTAAGTCCCCAAGACAGAAAACAAGTTCACAAGCTATTGGCACACGGTGGCACAGACTGTCTGGATACATGGCAGAAATGCCATAAAGGGATTCAAGCACAGGATGGGAGTTGGAACTAAATGCTAAGATTCCCTAGGATCCCATGGTTCTATGATCAAGTCACAGAAATACATTCATCAATAACTCAGACTGTCTTCTTCTGTGGAATCATCCATTAGGGGTAAAAAGTCCATCCAAAAGAAATTGCATTCTTGGAAATATCAGTAAATTGGAAATTCAATTGTCTTTTGCCTTGATGTCATCTATGCTAGGAAACTGGGTAAACTTTTATAAGGAACATCAAAACTCCAAGCCTATTTCTTTCTCTGTGCAATAAAATACTAGGCTGAATCAAATGATTCTGAATACTATTCTAGATATATAATGTATTTTATACCGTGCAATACCTTTAATGACCTACCCTAGGAGAAGAAGCTGTTTTTCAGAGGATATCCATTGCACTACATGCATTATAAACTAACTCTCTCAGTGGCCAAATCCACTGCATTAGAACATTCGGTAATTCTGTGTCAAGATGACTAGATTAATAGCTAGATGTTGAATTAGATTAAAAAAAAAATTCTTCCCCACATTAGATCAGATGGACTTCTATGGCCTTGATTACCGTTGAAGGGAGTCCTGCTGTCTAAATTTCTAGAATTACTACTACAAATGATGGGCATTAACGTCCTGCAGTCTCCTTCTGGAGAGAGGCCCAGCCCAATCAGGACTCATAAACACTGGAATTCTTTGCCTTGACATTGGAAAGTACAGACCAGGCTTTGGATGTTTTCACTTAACACTGCACTTAGGAAAAAGATCTCAGCTCATCTCTAGCGTCAAATCTTCTGACTTCAATTGTAGGAGGGGCCATCTCGTCCATGGACACAGTTCCTTTCAGATCAGGGCAACATCACAATCAACTTTGTCAGCACTGATCAATATTTAGCAATCTCTACTCAATTCACATCTTGGCCTGGATTGAATTTTTTTTTTTTTTAACCAAACATATGGGGTGTCTGAGGAAGTGCCTTCTGATGGCCTGGTCTGCTCTCATCAGATAATTACAATATTAGGGAGAGAACACAGCAGAAGACACAGTAGAGGCCTCTCCATCACAGCCTATGGAAGCTATGAAAGGGCCCACTGGTGTGAGTCTGTGGTTGCATACAGGCACTAAAATAGTTTTTAACTCACTGCAAGTAAAAAATGTATTATCTTTGTTCTTCCAGTTTTCACTGGCTCAACTATAATTGCGAACTCCAGGGTAAACAGTTCGCATCTATCTTAGGTATTTATCTGATTTTTGATCTTTTTGGAACACATATGGCATGAGTAAGTATCAGGCACATTGGGTAAGAACTCATTTCATTCACAATGACCTTATTAAGATACTATTGCCGTTCCCATTTCACAGACGAGGAAAGGAAAGCAAAGTGGATGCTGCGCTGTGTCCCTCCGAGCACCCCTTTAGGACCAAATAACTCATTCCGCAGATGCTAAGGCTCACAGCTGAGTACCTCCCTGAAGAACTGTCCTCAGGGGCGCCTGGCTAGCTCAGTTGGTTAACTGTCTGCCTTTGACTCAGGTGACAAGCCCCGGGTCCTGAGATGGAGCCCCACTTTGGGCTCCCCGTGCAACAGGGGGTCTGTCTCCCACTCCCTCAGCTCCTTCCTCCCTCCTTGTGCTCATTCTCTCTCTCTCTCTCTCTCTCTCAAACAAATAAATAAAATCTTAAAAAGAAAAAGAGTTGTCCTCAGGACTTTCTTGTGTAAGTCGGTGCCCCTTCTCTAGAGGCAGTACACATTCAGTGACTGTGCAACTGGTGGGACGTACAGAAGACAGACTGAGTCTACTTGACTTAATCCAGGACACTGAAAGGCCTTCCCAGCTGCAGAGTTCCTCACTGGCCAGCTGCGACCTCTGTGATAACTGTGTCACATTCAACTCTACCCTGTGCCTGATTCAGCTTCCCCCATCCCCAAGGACATGCTACAGTAAACATCCTACAGCAAACTCTCATTTCAGAGATAACGCAACCCATGCCAGGTGCTTGTCCAAGGTCACGCAGCTAATCAGTGGTAAACCCAGGCAATCGGGCTTCAGAATCCATGTCCTTAGCCACAAAGCTAATGCACTTCTTTATAAGGAGGCTTCATTTAATGTCTGCATCTCACTTAACAGCCTGGAGCAGTACTTCCCAAGTTGAAGGATCACTAATAATCCTCCAGCTATTCTAGATATGCATCAACAAATGTGACCCTGTTCAAGTAAATTCAGTAAATGTCACAAATTCCATCCCCGATGAGATAGTCTCCAGGCATGTTAATATTTCAACACAACTTGTAAGTTATGCAATAAAGAAATCTATTTATATGAAATTTGAAATGTGGTTTCCAACCCAAGCACTTTTTTTTTTCTTTTTTGTGAAACATCTATTAGTATCAATCTGCTAGTGTCCCTCAAAACCGGTTTGGGAAATGCTAGCCTGGAGAAACCTTCACCGTGCTTCCAAGGCCTTCTCCCTCCCCTTTTAAAACTCTTTGATGTCTGACTGCTTCTGAGAAGCCATCTCAGACAGACTGGACTGAAGTGTTTCTAACAACTTTATCCTTTTCTGTGCAGAACTTCCCATTCTGTCTTAAGAAAGCCCTTTACTTTACATGCATAAGATTATGAGTAACATCTGCACAGTTTGCAAATATGTTATCCTTCTACTCAGTGGCCATTCAGTGGGAGAGGGCTGGCTTCTCAATTCAGCTCTAACACTGTGAGAATTTAAAAACCTAACTGAAGCTTACTGGGCATCTTTTTGGTCTCTTCTCTGGAGAGGGGACAGGTCTAGATTTCTGAAATGCAGGAGCCCTTCCAATGTTAATTTTATAGGATTCCACTACCTTCTGATTTCCTGCATACTGTAGTGGTTAAGTCAGTGGGTTCTAAAATCATACACACACACACACACACACACACACACACACACAGATTCATTACCCTCCTCACCTGATCTCTGTCTGTGTTCTATATGCCCTTATGATGTGGGAAACAAAGGCAGAAGAGAAATTATTACATTTCCTTACTACCTACAGCCTATTAACAAGTCTTTGAAATAGGCAGAATGACATACCTCTAGGGACTCAACTGCCTCAATGTTGACACTTTGCTAAGGGCAAAAGGCAATCCTAGTCCTAGCTTGACAGCCCCACCCTCCCCACCCCAGGATCCTGTAAACCTACTCTAACATAAAAAAATTCCTTTGGAAATTTCCTTTATCTCTAAACCCTCAAGATAAGTATTGTCCATCATCCCCCAAGCATATGGCCCACTGATATACATCTGAAGGGTCTCATGACTAAGATTTTATTAGATGGTAATAAAAGACCTTTTCCCCAACAATAGCTAGTCCCCTCCATGTCCCTTGTTTCCAAAATTCCTTAGAGACTTAGGACCTCCCTAACTGCTCCCAACTTGAAAGTATATAATGGGCCACTCCTCATGACCCCAGTGCAGCTCTTTCTGTCCAGGGGTCCCATCCCTGTGCTTTAGTAAAACCACATTTTTGCACCAAAGACATCTTAAGAATTCTTTCTTGGCCATTGGCTTTGAACGCTAATGTCTTTCCTACATCACTGAGACATTTATTTGGCCCTGAAAATATTAGTTTCCTCCTGAGTGAAGTCACATTAGTACGTACCACAAAGTTGTCGTGAGGACTGACAGAGGCGGTGGGTGTGAAATGTTACACATTTTCAAGCACATGTTACACACTCAGCAATACCGGCCATTTTCTTGTCATTGATCCTGATTGTGATCATGGACATGGGACATGGTGGTGATGGTGATGGTCAGGAGAGGAGGTGGCATGACATAAAAAAATACATAAGAATAAGTACACTGTGCATTTGTCCCAGATTTCAGGTGTGTGGATGACTAAGACCAATCAGCCAAAGTAAGCGAGGAGAGCACAGCTGCCCATAATGCATTAGTAAGTGTGCCTGGGCTTGGGAGGATGCTGACATGTTGCCCAGAAGCCTGGCTAGGCTGTCCTACCCCTGCCCAGTCTGCCTTCCACACTCAAGCCTGACTTGAAAACCACACAGGGACGATTACATTATTGTTAAAAAAATGCCACGTGTTGAGATTAACTGCGAACCATACATGCTTCAGGTTAAAGAGGAGAAGTGAAACTCAAATAAGGAGCTTTTCAAAAGGACTCAGAAAGATGGCTTTCATAAATAGAATGATAGTCAGACTTAATGAAGAAAAATAACCGTTCCCATTTCTACTGCAGACCACGCAAGAACAAATGGACAGAAATCACTTGCAGATAAAATTAGATGGACTACACGGAGAAGCATTTGAGCTCTAAGAACTGGTCAGCACCAGCCTGTTTGACAAAGGGATTCACAGCGACCTCTACTCGGATTCACAAATGTCAGGGGGGATACCCATCTGTTTGGATGGTTAAAGGGAAGATTATCTACAGTCACGGGGAAGCAAGCCAAGCAATTCTTTGCAATCCCAAGCTTTGATGATAATACAACCATAACATGCTAAATGGTGCTGTTCCCAGCATGGGGCTGCTGACAAGGGAATTTCTCAAGGGATTCCTCGGGCCAGAATTTGCCTTTAAAGGCCCAAGTATAAGTCAACCAGGGGTGGGTATGTATTCAAAGAGCAATAACAACCCTCTCTAATTAGACACAATCTCCTAAGGGAGTCATCCACAGAGCAGTGAGACTGGCACTAGTAAATTAAATTTTTAAAATCCTGTCGCAATCACTCCCCTGACATGCCCCTTCCTTAGGCCTCACTCTCAGTTATTTTTTATTTATTGTAATTACTTTAGTAATAAGATTTGTTTTCTTGTTATTATATATATTACCGTGCAGAGTAAGAAAAAAAACAATAGCCAAAAAGAGTTATGTTTCTTATTTATCTCCTTGGCCGTTATTGGGCCAGGGGGAGGGGTGGGGAGCAGGGAGAAGCTGTGAATAGAAAAGAAAGTGTTTCCTACGGAGTGAAGATGTATAGGAGCATATTTGCAAGAAGGAAGCAGGGCAATGAAGGAAGAAGGCTAATAATTCAGAAGGGCTAGGTGGCTCAGAGAGATAAATAACTGAGGAAAAGACACCATGGAAGTCGGGCCAGGGAGGGTGGTTCCACATTGCCAAGGCTAATGCGATGCCTTCGACTTTCCTGTTTATAAACAAGAGCCTGCAGGCAGAGGACCCAGAACCAGAGAGCCTGTGGCCCCCAGACAGTTCCCCAGGGCAGCCTGACAGGTGCAATTCCTTCTGGTTCCTGATGGGGCACACTTTCCTAGGAACCAGGGCTCCCAGGGATAGATGGGGGCGGGGGGCCATAAGGCTGTGATGCCCAGGCTGGGTACACCCGGGAGACTGTCTGCAGGCTGAGAAGACCGGTTCCACCAACCAAAAACACTGCTCGTGACAGATACCCTGAAACACTATGTGAGATGTCCTGAAGCTGACTGTAGACTGGCTTCGAAAAGGCAAGAAGCCAGGCTTTCATCCATTCCAAGCGGACAACTAGATCTGTTTAAAGGGCAAGCATGAGGAGGGGTGCCTGGGTGGCTCAGCAGCTTAGGCAGCCTACTCTTGGTTTCAGATCAGGTCATGATCTCATGGGTAGTGAGTCTGAGCCCCCCACCGAGGCACACAGGATTCTGAGATCATCTGGGGAGTCTGTTTGAGGATTCACCCCCTCTGCCCTTCCCCTGACTCATACCCACTCTTTCTCTCTCTGGAATAAATATATAAATCTTAAAAAAAGAGTAAGCATGAGGAGGGAAAAAAGGCACTGGCTGAATTCTTCCAATTCCAAGCTTTCTCTACCTCTATATATTTTATAAAATTTATTCAGTCCTACACCTTCTCCATAATTTTAAAATCACAATCACAAGGACAAGCAAAGCTTTAGTAAAATATTATATATTTAAAATATATATATTATATTAAGATAAATATTATATATACTACATAGTTCAATAAATTATATATATTATGTATAAAATAAAGAAGTCTTTTTCAACTTTTTCATCTTTGACCTTGTCCCTCCCTCTGCAGAATTTCTATCCCACTGCCATACCTTATCTTGGATCTTTTTGAGAAACTGAGAAATGGAAGTAGGAAATCATTAAATCTGTTTGTCTTGACTACTGAGAAGAGCTTTGCATGGCTCACACTGAAATTCAAGCATCAGAATACAACCGGAGGGACTTTTACTTTTGTACTTTCAGACAGTTTCAAGTACTATGTATTTGATCATGACACTAATCAAGGGAGGTGCCATGGTTAGGGCTTACTAACCTCTTAGTAAGTTGAAGAAATAAGAGTGCAGAGGTTAAGTGATTTTTCGAAAGCCACATGGGTGGAAAGAAGCTAACCCTGACCAAAGCCTGGGCCTTCCGATTGCCCAGGAGGAATTCCTTATACTGAATCATGATCACAATCATCCCAGATGAAGCAAAATAAAAGAAAGAGTCAGCAAAACCAGGAAAAACACAAATTGTTTCCTTTGAGAAAGGCAGGGAGATCTTATTATGACTCTGATAACAAGGGGACTGGATCTCCTCTTGCTTCCCCAAAGGAGAGCACCCCAAGAGTAAATGGCAGAAGGAACAGTACCCACAGTATTAGAGGCGGGGGGTGGGGTAGGGCTGGTCAGAGCTGTGCCTCCTATTCTCCAGATAGAGACTCTCATGTGTTCAGGGAGCATGGAACATACATCACTAAGTACACAGTAGATGTGATGGGAATTGAGAAATAATACATCTGTATTATACCCAAAGGATTGCTTTATAAATAAGACTTCTAAGTGTATGTTGAAAGAAAGTGTTAGGCAAGGGACACTGGGAAGAGAGAAGTCTGAAGGGGAAATCGAGAAGGAAGAATGGATGTTTGTCTACCTCCCTCCCTGCCTGCATCCTGGTCCCATTTCTTCCTCCGGGGAAGGAATACAGAAACACCAGAGGGCAGACAGAGATCCGAAGCTGCCCAGCCAATGAGGGAGCACAGCATTTAACAAACAAGCACATTCCCCCAAGAGCCTCAGCCCCAACTTGATCAATGATTCTGCAACATTGAATCATTTTTAATTTAATGCTTCTGGGAAGTGAGGGGGGTGGAAACCCATCAACTACAGGCACAGTTGGCAAGGGCTGGGTATTAGCATTTGGTAACATTTATTATTGCTGTTTATGATGGCATAAATTAGGTTTATGCTGATATAATTAATAACCCTAAATTTAGGAATAATAAATAGTAATATTTGTTCAGAACCGCAGTGTCTGAGAAAGGCAAATGGAGCACTCAAGCTCCTGACTCCCCTCTGTATGTAGGAATGGGTATGGGCAAGGAAGCCCTTGGGAAAGCTCTCCCACAACGCCCTGGCCCTAGGGCCATGCATCATTGAACACTATGCAAATGACTTAGCAGCAGGACCTTAAGCGTTCCCAGAGCAAATAATTTTCCTGTTGATCTCTATGAACAAGTTCATCTGCAAGATTTTGGATGCCACATTTCCCTCTAGAGCCAGGACCCTCAGCGATCTCTAGGCCCGCACTGCTCTGTGCTGTATGTCCAGAGCTCTGGACAACTGTGCCAAATGCCATGCTCTTCGTGGATCCCTCTACCCCCTTCCACATCCTAGAAGGAAAATCTTGGATGTCGCACAAAATCCCAGTAGACCATGATTTCAGAATTACTGACAGATTTGCAAAGGAAGAATTCAAGGCAAAAAGTCACTTCTGCAACTTCAAAACAAAAAACAAAAAAAACTTAAATGTGTAACTTCATTTTATAAAGTTGTAAAAAATATTGGTGAGATTAAAATAGTCCTATAAATGTTCCTTCCTTTCTGTATCTAGGAGAATATCTTTTTTTATTTTTTTAACGATTTTATTTATTTATTTGACAGAGATAGTGAGAAAGGGAACGTAAGCCGGGGGAGTGAGAGAGGGAGAAGCAGGCTTCCTGCTGAGCAGGGAGCCCGATGCAGGGCTAGATCCCAGGACCCCGGGTGTCATGATCTGAGCTGAAGAGAGTTAATCACTGAACCACCCAGGTGCCCCTCCAGGAGAATATCTTAGCATCCAAAATGGACTGAGACCTCCCTGTTTCTAGTGAAGTCAGGAAGTAAACGGAAAAAATTATAGTTCCTCAGACCAAATAATCCCCTCCAGATCAAAATAACATTTTCCCCTGTTTTCAAATATAAGGAAAGTAAAGCAAAGAGAAAGAGATTAAATGCCCTTTGCCCATCTCTCCCCAGAGATCCTTTACACAGAGACACACAAACCTGCTAGAACCAGACCCACACTGATATTTCCATCCCAACTGCCAACCGTGTCCAGAACATTTTAATTTTCCTAAACACAAATAGAGCCAAAATAGCCAACCACTGATAATTCTGCTCTGTTACAAGCAGCACAAACTGGCAAAACGGTCTAAATTTGAAAAGTACACGACTGCAAGTTTTCGTTCCTCTGTCAGCTCCCAGGAAGGGCCGTGGGGCTCCACAGTAAGACAGTAGATGACTAGCACAGGCTAAGTAAGCTTTACTTGCTCAGAAATATGATCTCTGGCTAGCAAACATTCCACAGGGAGATTCCACGGCAGAAACTTCACATTCCCCTGGCCTAGCTGGAGGGAGAATTTGGAGCTGAAACTCTGGAATCAGAGTTTTAAGGAGAGTAATACGCTCACATCCCCTTCTGGCATGTCATCATGACCACCAGCATCATTTGGACAGACCACGGGACTCCGTCACTCAGCTTCCCAGACGCCACACAGCATGGAGAACTTTGTCCTGACACCCTCTTTAGCTTGTGGCCATGCAAGCCCTCAGAGAAGGGGACACACTGCCGTGCTGAGGAAGAGAGACAGTCAGACCTACTGGGAGGGTGCCCATGGGACAGCTAGTGTCCGTCTGCCTTTACTGGTCCCCCCTGCTTTTCTCCACCCTTACTTTTCTCCTGGACCAAGGATCCCTGCTCTACTGCCCTCGCTTTGCAGGAAACATTGCAGAACTCAGCCACAGGCACATGGAAAAATCAATGTTTTGGAAGCCAAATATGAACAGTGAGTCCATAAAGGAATGAGTCACTCCCCCCTAAGGGTATAAGCCCTCCCAGCTTGGGAGGGTCCAGAGGCCCCATATTTATTAAATTCTAGCCTTTTGGAGACTGCCTGGACAATCAACCAAGCTCCCCAATGTGTGCTCAGTTGTTGTTCAAGACATGGAATGATGATTAAGACAAAGAAAAGAAGACCAAGTAATTTTGGCACCCACAGCTTCAACAGGAACCACCCCTCAAAGGGGTAGGATACAAATCCCCCCTTGAAATCTAGCCTATAATAAAACATTATGGGCAGTACACCAGTACTTCAGTACTAATATCTAACTAAATATATATCCAACAGTTCATTTCTCACAGAAGTGGCTCAAAACTTTTTAGAGCCCTTGCTCTGGTCTACAATGAGCTATGTGAAGTCCATACCTTAAAACACTTTAGCAAGGCGAGGTGCTCCCCAGGTTAGATTTAACAAACATCTCTGAGGCACTTACTACCTCCCAGACTCTATGCTAAAAACACTCAAGAGGTAAATTGCCCAGATGACTGCCTGGAACCGTGGACGTGAGCGGAGCTCACACCAAGTGGGAAGAACACAAACTTTGCAACCAGGCCAACCTGAATTTAATCCTGGACTCTGAAACATCAGATACATTGTTGACCTTGTGTATGTCATCTCATCTTTTGCCTCAGTGTTCTTCTCTTCACCTGCAAAGTGGGAATGATTTTTTTCATAAGTATAAAAATTAAAATCATTTTTTAATCTTATCAGATTGACCCCCCCCCAAAATTAAAAGGATTGATACAATGCAGTATTGACAAAGGTATGGGGACCAGGCACTTTCACCCATTGGTGGTAGGAATCTATATCTACACATTTTTCTAAATAATCTGGTAATACTGTCTCAGATATAAAATATGCATAGCATCAACTCAACAGACTTCTTTGAGAATTTATCTTAAGAAAACAGCCAGAGGAATTCACCAAGAGAATAACAAGAATATTCCCCTGTCTCCTGTTTATAATGGAGAATTGTTTAAATTAATTATGTCAATACTATGACATTGCCATTTTAAAAACTAATAATGCTATTTGTATTCTTTGCCACAGGAAGATGTTGTTCGTTTATAAACTCTACTAGAAAATATATGATCTTACTTAAGACAAATAGAAATATATTTAAAGAAATAGCTGATATTCCCGGAGTTGTCAGCTTACAAAAAAATGGCTAATGAATGTTCTCCAACTTGACAATAACATTTACGTCTGGACAGCCTGATTCGGGAAGGACCTCCATGTTACCAAACCCTAGAAGCGCTATGTAATTACCATAGATTATAATGTGAACAATGTTCGTTGGAGTCATGCAATGCAGCAGCCATGAGTTTGGGTGCTTTTTAATTTCTTTCCTCAGCTTCTTCTCTAGGCTGGAATTTTCTACCGTAATGATGCCTTTTTTTTCCCCCCATTAGAAACCATAAATGAAACCATTTTACTTTTTGAAAACAAAGAAGTCCCATGTAGACAGTAATCAGCCCGAGGCTAGGGCATGTCGGGAGCTCAGCTAATGGGTGCTTTGTGCTCGCTTCTCACCAACCACCTCTGAGCTCTCTGGCCTGTCACAGGGCAGCTAAAACTGCAAATTACACTGCTCAGACTCCCTTGCCAGTCGGCCTCCTGGTAGGTTCTGCCAACAGCAGGCACTTGAGGGAGGGAAGAAGGCAGAGGAAGAAAGCAAAGGACACCGTCGCTGCTTTCCAGTTCCAGTTAATGAGACCGGAACAGCAGTGGGCATCTGGTTCAAGCCCTGACTCTTAGACTGTGAGACACCCTCACAGGTGACAGCAGGGGGCAGATACGTCCCCTTGGCATTCAGACACAGGTCACTCCACACTCTTCCACCCTCTCTTCTGTGTCCCCTGGGCCACCGAGGCCCTGGCCAGGTCAGACCCCTTTCTCAGCGTCTGAAATACCAAACTCTACACAGCGTCCCCCTGGCCCCTGGGTTCCTGTCTCTCCATCACTTCCCCCTCCTTCCCTCACCCTGATAGGTGGGACCTGCCTCTGTAATTATCAGTCTCTTGGCTTCTTTGGCATCCCTTTTTGAACTTTTAGACATCTGCCACCAGTGTGAACCAAATCTCATCTTCAGAAGTATTTACCCTCTTGCTGTATCGTGGATCATTCTTATAATTAGAAAAAAAATAAAGCTATTTTTTTATGTCCTAATTTTTCTGAGCATAACTCTGAAAACATAAATACTGCATTTCTTCTTCACTGTTCCCTTAGGAATTTCTTCTCTAAGCATGATGGCCACTTATCCCCACCCCCAGGCTTGGGCATAGGTACTTTCTTTCAGTCTCCGTAGTGCAGCTGAAACAAGATGGAAAGGCTGATTAACACTTTACTAAATCATGGAACAGAAGAGGACTACTCACAGGAAATTTGGAACTGATTATTGGTGTAGCTGTTTTCATTCTCAAGTAGCCACTTAAGGGACTGATTGCTTCTTCTGGCTTCCTCCAAATGGTACATGCCATCTTTCCTCTATGACCTTCGGTTGAGACCAGAGTTTCTCCAATTGCAAACCCAGGGGAATTATCTATTTTTCTTAAAGACCCATTTTTCAGGCATCTTTCCTTGCTCCAGGACCTGCTTCTTTTGGGGATGCTTGACAACAGGGAAAAGCAAGGCAGTCAATGACGATACTGCTCCCTCTGACAGGGATGTTCACAGACACACTAGCACAATGTATCACAGCACAAAGAGCAAGGCTGCCTTGAACACCGTGATCTGAAGACCTGGCGCACAAACCTTGAGGCCACTCGTGTGATCACCTGCAGATGGGGAGGTAACCCAAGCAACATCCCATGTGGGATTTCTCACCAGTCTGTTATCAGGGAGCTCAGAACATGTCTTCCATTCTTACTTGTGCAAATTGAAAAAGATAATAATAATAAAATTCCGTACTTCCTATGGCCCATGTGTTTTTTCCAAATGTAACTGCTCCATAAGATCCAAAAGTCTGAGAAGCAACCGCTGCTCTATGCTATTATATTGAAGAGATGTGAAATACATTAAAAAGTGAGAGTTGAGGTCATATCAGAGGGAAGCCCTAAGCATATCAGAACAGGAGGGAACGGACATGACCCTGCCCAAGCTGAAGTCCCCCTAAGAAGGATAGTCATCAGCCCTTTGGGATCCTGAAGACTCAGCTGAATTAAAATATACTACGGAGTGGGCAGGGGAATGCAAGTTCCATGACCAAAAAAAAAAAAAAAAAACAAAAACAAAAACAAAACACCTCAAAATTAGCTGAGTGTTGCCTATAGCCAAAAACTGGCAGCAACAGGAAAGGGCATATTCTCCAAAGGAGAAGGCTGGCAGGACAAGACAGCATCAAGGCCAAAGCCAAGCTGGAAATTCAGATCCCATGAAGGAAAACTGAGAATGAACCGATTCATTCATCCCAGGCCCAAATTACAGAGCTGTGTGTTGGTTTGTCCCAGGCACGCTGGATACAAAGGTCCAAGCCTACAAGACTAATTTCAGAGACCACCTGATGGTGGCCGTGAGCAGCGCTGAGGCTCTATTTGCATCTCCAGCCAAGGGTGGGAAGGGCTGGTAGACCAAAATGCACATGGGCTTTGGAGCTAGACAGAGTGGGTTCAAATCCTAGCTCTGTCACAAGCCAGCCACATAACGTTGGGCACAGGTGTGTTTATGTGCATGTAGTTCAATTATCCAGACAATTTCTCATGCCATTTCTGCTTCGAACTAACTTTCTAATCCGGGTAACTCATTTTTACCTCTCTGATTTCAGTTTCCTTAACATTTGAAGGACTGGGACTAAATGATACACATGAACCCTCCTAGCTAGAACATTTTTTTTTAAATTCTAATGCCCTTAAATCCTTACAGAAAAGTGGTATAGCACAGACAGAAGTTCTGGTCTGCCTCTGTAACACGAGCTTTTTAAACTGGACCCAAGATTTCACCCCTGTGTCCTCAAGATTTTGGATCTAGGTATTAGATAGAAGACCTGCATTTGGGGGCCATAGGTACAATTACATAAGAAAATCTATGTAAAAACAAACTAACAAACAGGTTCTTTCTTGGCCCATAAAAGGTGCTGAATGTTTTTTTGTTTTTTGGGGGTTTTTTTAGATAAAGTCTGTGAGTTCTCTTATTGTAGTAAAATAAAGCCTTTACAACCCACAGTGGAGTAAAGGAATATTGGCACTAACTTTAAATGGTCCCAGATAGCTTAAATTGTCAAGATTTTTTATCTGATTTTTATAGTTTCATTTGTTTCCCCTAGAGCATTCAGCTATTACTTCTTAATACCTTGGTGTGTTTAGTCAGAGTATGCCCTCTGCTCTTTATTGTTGCTTCGCTCCACGATGGCCTTGGAAGAAGAAAATCAAGTTTGTAGAGTCGTATGTATCCTAAGAATCAATATACCCCGATTCTCCTGTGAATAAAACGTTGGGCTGTGTGTTGACTTCATAAAAATTATTTTGTCACTACATTCTACCCAACAACAAAAGTCCAAAACCTGGAAACCATGCTAGATCTCTTCAACCCCTTCCCTTACATGCCATGCCAACCTTTCGCATGTTCTGCAATCACCTGCCTTCTCCCCACTTCACACCCTGAACAAGCCACCATTGTCACTTCCACCCTGACCCAGTTTGTTGACCCCTTGGTTTTTATCCCAGGCAGCAAAGAATGACAAGAGTCAATGATCCTCCTGGATTCCTTAGAACTCAGCCCAATGCCCTATAAACGACCAGGCCAGCAACATGGTAGACTGTTTCTTTGGGAAGCCATCTTTATAGTTTGTTTTCCTGTTATAGACATGTGTTGCTAAGAGATCTTTGGCTTGGCAAGACCCACTAAATATTTGCTAGAAAATCCTGGCTTTGTTTCTCTGACCACTATTATCAAAACCTCTCAGCCATCCTCAGAGGCTCTATTACCATCACCACAAAAGGAAACTATTCTACTTTTACACATTCTTGCAAACCCCACGGGGGCCCGTGAAGTATTCTGAAAGAAGAGTACAGTCTAGCAAGTTAAGTACCATGCTTGGGTTTAGGCTCTCCAGTCTTTATGCAAAGTTTGCTTCTCTGCCATTCAGACCACACACAAGGCAGTTCAGTTACCTTTAAGAAGCCTAGTTGTAAAAATGCATCCAAAGAAAATCAGCGAACTGATCTTCATCAGAAACAATATCACATAAGCAACATTTAGGTAAACTACATTAAACTCAGAGTGGATTTCCTGTGGGGAAGTTAAGGCATGTAAAAGGGGGATTCGATTTTCTCTGTGGGGCACCCCAAGGTAAGACTGCATAAAATGTTTGAAGTTCACAGGGCAACGATCAGAGCACAGAGAAAAACAAATCCATCCAGTTACGTACAACGGAATGGTCATGCCCTGAAATGGAATGTCAATCACAGAGAAAGTTCAAGTACAAGTTAGATGAGCCACACGTCTGGTAGGCTCTAAGAAGGGTTCATGAGCTGAGACTTTTAAGGCTTTAACTGTGATCTGCTGTGCGTCCATTGTAGTCTTGTGTCTTTTGAAATTGGTGTGCTGTGACCTGTGGATTTCTGATCAGTACAATAACACTATGGTTTCCAAGTCCCTTTCAGCCAAAATTGTTTGAGTGATCCAAATAATCTATGATGTGCCTTGAGCTCTATGATGAAAGATGCAATATAAAAAAAAGGGTAATTTTAGTCATAATAAATAATGGTAATGATGATGAATGGCAGTGTCACGGAGAAGGAGCTGGCCTGCCATTAGGGAGTCCAAAACAACCAGCTGTGAGCTGAAAATGACTGTGTCCAGGCCAGGAGGATGCTCCGTGACTGAGACCACATTAACCTTTCAACCAAAGACCCGGACCAAGCCCCTGATATCTAGGTGTGACCAGTTGTAATGGAAAAAACTACAATATTTATCCTTGAGCCTGAATTTGCCATGGGCTTAAGAGACATTTTCCTAGACAGGTCAATAGGGAGCATGTTCCCTTACTCTTCCAACAGAAGAGAAAACTGAGTCGGTCGGGGGAAGAGCCAGATTACACACAGGAATTATGACTCTAAACCTAGTATGCTTTCCATTCTCTACCAGTCCCCGGACAATTCAATGGAAAGTGAGACTTCAGGAAAGAGCCAACTTGGATGAGAACATGCTGAAACGGGATCCTGTCCCTCAAGATGGTTGCAGAGCTGTTTTCCATCCATTTAGGCTGACAGAGCTTGCTAGTGAAATCCTGGGCACCTCAAGCAGGCAGGAGTCACTCGTTAATGTCCTAGACCTGATCTCCAGAGCCAACAGCACACGGCGGGGGCCCACCGAGTTCCACTGGACCAGGAGGGGAGGGAACACCGCTCTAGAGCCTTGTCCAACTGGACGTCTCAGAGGGCTAATATGCTGCCAGAGGCTTAATTAATGCTCCTGACTGAGGGGCCTGGCCTCCTACTCCTCCCATGTGCTTGAAGACCAACCAGTGGCCACTGGCAAAGACAAAGGACCCTACTCTCTGCCCATCAAGAACCTCTACCAAAAACGAGGAGACTTGCTAGAACACACGAATCCTTTACTTCTTTGCCTTTTTTATTCTTTTGCTGTATATACTGAAATTTTATTTTTAAAGTCTATAGCTTTGACTTGCTTGCGTGTTGGCATAGTTTAGCATATTTTATCATTTGGAATGTACCCGGCTCCTCTTTTTCTATTTTATCATGATACTTTACATTTCTAAATTTTTTTACTGATCAGGATTCTTTTTTGTGCTTATCCTTTGAAGCTAGTCTATTCTCAGCTGTTTGACGTGTATTTCGTTTTTTTCCTTAAAGAAATTAATTACTATTTTATCTTTCTTAAAAGGGTCTCTTGTTCAGTTGAAGCCATTTTAAATTTTATCTCTTTGAAATTTTTGTTTTATTTTTAATATTTTTTAAATTCTTTCCCATGAATAGCCTCTGAAATTATTTTTCTTTCATTTTTTAATGCATCTTACGTTCTATTTTGATACCACGTCTATTCCCCTAGTGAGAAGACTCCTCGAGGACCACAGGAAGAGGCTCGAGTCTCTTTCCACAGGGTTTGAGAATTTGTGAAAGTTAATCCTACCAGCTCCATCCACCAGCCACGTCACCTCAGGGACCTGCTCTGGTTCTGCGCTTCAGCTCACAGCATCTAAAAATGCTGACTTCTTCCAACAGACCTCCTCAGACACTGGACTTCCTCGTTCCCTTCCTGTGTTCTGAAGGTGTGTGGGAACGCAGTGGGGAGAAGCACCACCCCCCGCTTCCATCTCTCCCTCAACCAGCCCTGACCATCCAGCCATTCCATGCCAACCATCCCATTTGGATACGGTGACACCCTTCTTGGCACTGTATCCAGAACCCAATAAAATACAACTCAGAATAAAGAAGTCCCTGCAGTAAATATTAGTAAGGAAATAAAAGCACTGGTCTTAACTGTAAAGAAATCAGAATTTGAGCTCTGACTTTGTCACTAACCCACCATATGACCTGGGCAAATACTTGATTACCATGGACACTGATATTCTCCTCTAAAAAAAGAAAAAGACTATTACACCAGATTATTTCTAAGGACCCCTCTGGAGTTAAATGGCCTATGAATTTATGCCCTTGAATTCAAAGCAAAACAAAACAAAACAAAGCAATACAGAAACAAAAACCTGACATGACCTCAGGGTGTTTGGAGAGCACGTTGTTATTTGTACCCGTTAACAGAAGCCCGAAAGAATTTATTCCTGCCACAGTACCAAGGTCTCTTCAGCCACACCCACTGAGCGACACAATGCATGCCAATGGTGACATAAATGAGGACCCAGTTGAGCTGGGCACCTGACATACTTGCCATTGATGACACCGTCTGGATTGAGCATGGGAATGATCTTGAAAATGAAGTTTTCCCTTAGGAGTCTAGCCACAGGGTCACTGCTGACCAGGAACTCCAGGGCCCCCTTCATCACCCAGCTGGCATTGCTCTCTCCCGGGTGCACTCGGGCAGTGATCACCTGGTATGGACGCTGCCCTGCGGAGAGAGGAACGGGAGAAACTTAAACCTAAGTTCACTTTCCATTTCCAACAAGATCATCTCCCAGGAGCCAGAATGACTCCTGACCGGCATGAAGTCCAAAATAGGCTGACCATTTCCCATACATATCTGATCTACACCGATCCATTTTCCATTTGCCTCTATAGTCTGCAAGACTATAGAAAGTATAAAGTGAAAGCTCAAGACTTTATCAAAAACATAAGTACTTAGCAGCATGAAAAGAAGCCAAGAAGCCAATTTTATCAAGACTACCAAAGGAACAATTAACTCTCCAGAATCCAATAGCATGATGCTGCATGTCACAGATCTGAAATTGAATCTTATCTTCATACTTAGCAGCTGTAAGATCTTAAGTGAGTAATTTGATTTCTGCAAGGTTAGTATCTCATCTATAAAATAGGGACAATGATACTGATCTTGTGTGGGTGTTATAGAAACAAAAAGATGTCAATAAGGCACTCGGCAAATTGCTTGGCATTCACTACAGGTTAGTTTCTCCCATCTCAATTATGAGGTCTGTGGGTAAAATGGCCCTTCTCATTCCCCAGTAGAAATGGGATTCAAGGGCAGAACTTGTGCTGGGAACTTTATGTCTGTAGGACACTGAACTCAAACATTGAAAAAGATTTGACAACAGTGAAGCACCTGGCATCTCAAATCATGCAAAAAGAATCAGGAAAACACTCTTTGCCCAATCACAGCGAGCATACCAATCTGAAGAGACCTTATGGAGACAGCATAGACAAAAAGCCCAAAGATGGGCTTGTCTTTCTTTCTTGTTGATAGAAAACATCTGGACCATTGTAATGTTGAGATGTATTCTAAGACCACATCCTGGCTCAGGTGAAAAGTGTGTTTTGATTGATTAATAGTGTCTGTCCCCCATACACTTGGGGAAGGAGGGGGGGATGATGTGGCATCATACCAGAAGTTAACCACATCTGCTCTAACTCCTTGTCTGATTGTGTGTGTGTGTGTGTGTGTGTGTTTTCTGACTCTCTTTTCCTTTTGTATTCTCTCACCCAATATCTTACGGCTCCTAAACCCATCTGACGGACAAGAACTAAGCATTTGCCAAATATAAATACGCCAGCCATCAAGCAGCCTGAAAGTTAAACTAGTCATTTCTTGGGGCACCTGGGTGGCTCAGTGGGTTACAACCTCTGCCTTTGGCTCAGGTCATGATCCCAGGGTCCTGGGATTGAGCCCTGAATTGGGCTCTCTGCTTGACAGGGAACCTGCTTCTCCCCCGCTCTCTCTCTGCCTGTCTCTCTGCCTACTTGTGATTTCTGTCAAATAAATAAATAAAATCTTTTTTAAAAATAATTAAATAAAATAAACTAGTCATTTCTTTCCACTCACTCAAATCACTGTGAGCTAAATATGTCTTTTCTTCCCTTAAACAGTAGCCTTTTTGAGGAAATAAACTGTGTCTCTAATTCCGTGCAAAAAAAAAAAAAATTGAACAACTTTCAATAACAGAGCTAAAGAACAGGTAACAGTGAATTACTATTATCATCCATTTAGGCAAAAAAACACTATCTGTCGACAACCTCTGAGATCTCAGTTTGAGGAGCAGAGATGGGTACATTTTTACTGACTATGGTGGGAGCAGGTCACGTCAGCCCCTTATAGATCATTTATATATTGGAGACAATATTTGGTTGTTTTTCCCTAAGCAGGTGTCTTGAGCATGTTACAGGAACTACAGAAGCCTTGGGATATAAAAGCTGAATAAATTATAGTCCTTGTTCTGTAAGAGGCCATATAGTGACAAACACACAAGCAAATCACCACAAGTGAGTTAACGGAAGTGTATACAAAGTACCAAAGTCTGACTTACATAAGATCACGTTTGAAGTCATCCTGATAACATTGTTACTTTGGGGTTTTGGTGGTTTTAAGATGTTACTTATTTATGTAAGAGAGAGCACAAGCCTGGGAAGAGATAGAGGGACAAGGAGACTCCTCATTGAGCAGAGAGCCTGATGCGAGGCTTGATCCCAGGACCCTGAGATCATGACCTGACCCAAATTCAGATGCTTAACTGACTGAGCCACCCAAGTGCTCCTAATAATGTTACTTTGAACGGCATCCAGTCTCGTGTGCTTTCTGGATTTGGGAGGAAAAAGTGAGAGCCTTCATGAGAATATTTGATATGCATGTCCCAGCAAGGAAGAGAGTTCAGAGCCACTAGTTTAAGTAGAGAGTCCAGGAGCACCTAGGTGGCTCAGTTGGTTAAGTGTCCAACTCTTCGTTTCAATTCAGGTCATGATCTCAGGACATGAGATCAAGCCGAGATGGTCTCGGCACGGAGTCTACCTGAGATCCTCTCTCTTCCTCAGCCCCTCCCCCAACTCACAGGTGTGTGCTCGCTCGCTCTCTTTGTCTCTCTCAAATAAATAGATAAATAAAATCTTTAAAAGAAAATAAAAAGAAGGTTGGGTGCCTGGGTGGCTCAGTGGGTCAAAGCCTCTGCCTTCAGCTCAGGTCATGATCTCAGGGTCCTGGGATCGAGCCCCACATAGGGCTCTCTGCTCAGCAGGAAGCCTGCTTCCTCCTCTCTCTCTGTCTACTTGCAATCTCTTTCTGTCAAATAAATAAATAAAATCTTAAAAAAAAAAAAAAAGAAGAAGGAGAGAGTTCATGATGGTTTTTCAGCAGGAGAAAGACATGTGAAAGGCTACGTTTCATAAAATCATTTTGACATTATTGCAGGTCATGAATTTGCTGAATCAGAGACAGTATGGCCTGTTGAGTAAAGAATGACTTTTGGAGCCATAATTCCAGAGGTCACATTCCAGCCCCACCATTTTCTACAGAACGAGTCACGGAAGTTTCTGATGAAATCGAGTATTAGATTGGTCATCCTGCAGGTAAGACTAATGATTTGCTAACTGAAACTTACTAAATAAGAATATTGAGGAGGAAGAGAGATATACAGTTAGCTAGCTGAGCAGAGCAGAACCTAACTGAAGGCCAACGTGCCCCCTCCATCATTTGCTCACAATCACATCTCACTCTCTCCAAAGCAAGTCATATTGGCACTCCGATAAAAAAGCTTGTTGAGAAAGAGGCTTGATGAATTCATACCCAATCAGCAGACTATTTTCAGTTCTATAATTCCATACCACTCTCTTTGTGGTCTTTGAACCAAGTTCATTTACAGCATATGGAACAACAATGGTAAGTACTCCCAGCCCAGCAAGAAGAAATAAAAAATAGCTTAAGCTCTTGTAAATTTCTAATACCAACTGAACACCCTCATTGTCTGGGCCACTTGGCTCCCACTGCCTGTTACCCAGTACAATTCAATGCATCAGTCCATAAAGTGAATGCAGCCCTTGCAAAGAGATGCCCACAGTGTGCCTTTCCTTCCAAGAATCAGGTTAATAACGTGCTGTATTGTAATATACCACAAGACCTAGCAGACTGCTCTGAGCATCATAATGAAGCAAACGGGGAAAACTGTGGGTTCTCATGAAGACATAAGCAGCATGTTAGCCATTTCCAGTTGATTTTCCTCTCTTTCTTCTGTGATTTAAGACAACTTTACAGTTGTACTGGTGAGTTAAACTTATGAGACCATTCAGTTGCGGCAGCAAATGGGTGTTCTAGAGAAGATACAACAGCTGCAAATAGTATGCGACACACATACATGTGTTTTTTTCTTGTTATTGACAATTTCAGGTTTAAAAACTCATTTCTGCTTAGGGTAGGGCAAAGAGGATCAGGTATCTGCATTTTTTTTTTCTCTGCAATTTATAAAATCTATTCCAGAGGTCACCAAAATGTATGGGGGAGTCATGGTTTGGCAATATGCTAATTCTTAAAGCTCAGTATTGAATTTATGTCAGTGGTAATAACATCTGTAAAAAGAGGTTAGAAACAAGGAGGGAATTATATAATGCCTAAGAGATAGCAGGCTCACGGCCAGTGAAAAACTGAGTCAGAATTGAAGACATATGTGATGATACACGTGTGTACCCAACTCCATAAACATCCATCCAGTTTTTCCTTTTTTCTTTCAACAATAAATATTAAATTCCTACTGGCACTCTGGAAGATTGTGGAGATTGGAGGGGAAATAGCGGTTTCTGCCCTCAGGGAACTAATAATAGTCTGGTGGGAAAGACAGGAACACAGATAATTATGATCCAGTGGGATCAGGGATATTTGTCAAGACATTTTCAAAGCATCGTGGATTGCTCATTACAACATTATTTATAAAGAAGTGAGCAACTGGAAATGACTTAAATGTGCACCCGTAAAAACTAGCTAAGGGAAGGATTCATAAACAGAGTGTGAGGCAAGTGTTAAAATGGCACCTGGATATTTCTGTTGACACTAGAAGATATCTGTGACACTATGATGAGTGACAAAATACAGGCAAGAGTGCTACATCATAGTGGATCCCATTTTTATGTAGCTGTCACATTCTCTTAAAGGTATCTAACTATACATAGGACACATTGTGGGTGGAGGTCATTTAAGTAATTTTTATGTCCTCTATATCCCTATCTAGAATGTTCTCCTCTTCAGAAAATAATAAGCAAATGTCAATTTTCCCAAAGGCAAAATATTTTCAAATAGTAAACCGCAGAGGAGAAAGAGGAAAGAAATGGATTTTCACAGAAGAGGTAACATTGGATCTGGTTTGTCCAGATTGAGTGGGAGTTTTCCAGATGAAGTAAAGAAAGGAAGAAGGTGACCAAAAAAGGCTAAGTAGATGCATTTGCAAAATAACAACATCATAGAGCATCTAACGCCTGAAGAAGAGCAAAGTGATTTGATGTGGCTGCAGTCCTAAGCTATACGGAAGGTAAAATGGGAGTAAAGCCACGAAGTGGTTTGCACCTGTGTCTGCAGACCTTTGGAACCAATGCTAAGGAGACTGGAAACCATCTTACAAGTTGTGAAGGCCCCACGGAAAATCCTCATGCAGGGGTATGACCAAACAGCAAGTCTCACTGGAGCTAAAGACTCAGACACTGGAGGTAAGTGGTGGGAAAAATGGCCAAAAGAGGAGACTGATTTTCAAAGTTAAGGAAGACTACCTTTGCCTTCACTTTGGGAGAGTGGATAAAAACATCTTGATTGGGGTGCCGGCGTGACTAGGTCAGTTAGGTGTCTGACTTTGGCTCAGGTCATGATCTCAGTGTCCTGGAATGGAGCCCTGAGTGGGTCCACGCTTGGAGGCAGGGGGAGTCCTGCTTCTCTCTCTTTCCCTCTGCCTCTGCCCTTCCCCATGCTCATGCTCACTTGTACTCTCTCTCTCTCTCTCTCTCTCTCTCTCAAATAAATAAGTAAAATCCTTAAGAAAAATTTATTTAAGGCCAAGGGAGTAAGGAAGGAGCAAGGAAACAGATATGGGAAAAACTGTCAATAAAAGAAGATTCTGAAAAAAGAAAATCTGAAAATAGGTGTGGAGAAAAATATTTACACATTATAGAATATACTAATGTTTCCCACCAAAGGTGGCCTACTATGTACATTTTCTGCACCATGTGTTCCATCTCTTTTAAATTAGCGTTATTTATAGTGTAATTTATATTCAATAAATTTCACCAATTTTAATTTTACAATTCAGTGAATTTTGACAAATGGATCCAGTGCTGTAAAACCACTACGAACATAATATAGAGCATTATTACCATCACAAAAATCCCCCTCATTCTGTTTTGCTGGCAACTCCCTCCCCATCCTTAGCCTACAGCAACCAGTGATCTGCTTTTCGTCTCAATAGCGTTGTCTTCTCTGGAATTTCATAAGAATTGATTCATACAGCGTATAAGCTTCCTGTCTGGCTTCTTTCACTTAGCATAATGTTTGTTAGAATCAACCACGTTGTTGTATGAATGTATCAATAATCTGTTCCTTTTGGCCACTGACTCATATTCCCGTGAGCCACAAAGCAATAGATATGCCTCCACTGGTTTATCAGCTCAATATAATCAATCAAACATTGGTTTAATATTTGAGTTATTTCCAGTTTAAGGCTATTATGAACAAAGCTGTTATAATTTGCACACACATCTTTCTTTGGAGTGAATTCCTGACTATAGAATTTGTGCATCTTACAGTAAGGATAATAGGAGAGTAGGTTATTACAAGGGGCTGCCAAACTGTTTCGCAAAGAACGCAGACCATTCTGCATGCCCGCCAGCAATGTCTGAGAGTTCCAGTTGATCCTCAGGTCGATCAACCCTGAACATTGTCAGGCTTTTTAATTTAGCCATTCTCATGGGGAGACAGTAGTGTTTAATTGTTGTTTCAATTTGCATTTCCCTGATGACTAATGATGTTAGAACTTTGTGCTGTTTTTGGTCACTTCCACACCTTCTTAAGTTAAGTACCTGTTCAGATCTTTTGCCCATTTTAAAATCAGGTTGTCTTATTATTGAGTGGGACAGGTTCTTGAGATCTTCTAAATGTAATCCTCTGGCAGATATATGTTCAGTCAACACTTCTCCAAGTCTTTGGCTTATCTTTTTTGTTTTCTAGATTATGTATTTTGAGACACAAAAGTTCCTTATTTGATAAATCCAATGTATGCACTCTTTTTCTTTTGTAATTTGGATATTTTGTGTTTCACGAAGGAATCTTTGCCGAACGCAACGTAACAATAATTTTCTTCTGCAAGAGTTAGTCTAAGTTTAACATTCAGATCAATTTACATAAGGTGTTTCAAGTTAATTTTGGATTACGATATGATGTAAAGGTTGAGATTCACATTTTCCCTCCCATAAGATCCTTTAGCATTTCCTACATATTCAAGCTTATCTTCTGCAAAAAAACAACAGTTTCATTTTTCCTCTCCAAACCTTAAGGCATTTTTTTTCAACTGGGTGGTGTTATCAACCTGACATTCCTGAAATATAATCAATTTGATTATATTATCCTTTAATGTGATTCTGGCTTATTTCCTTAGAATTTTTGCATCTATGTCCCATGAGAGAGATGACCTGTGAGGACTTTCTTTTCTTGTAATGTCCTTGTCAGGCTTAGTTATCAAGCTTATGATGAGTTGGAAAGCATTGCCTCTTTTTCTTTTCTGTGTAAGATTTTTAAAGATTGGAAATACTACTTCTTTAAATTTTATGGTAAAATTTCTTAGGGAAGTTAGCTAAGCCTAGAATTTTCTTTCTCATAAGATTTTAATAACGACCCGATTTGTATAATCACAAATCCAACTTATTTTATTTTGTTTTTAAAGATTTATTTACTTATTTTAGAGAGACAGAGCTCACACATGAAGGGAGGGGTGGAAGGAGAGAAACAGACTCCTAGTCAGCTTAGAGCCAGACTCGAGGCTCAATCTCAGGACCCTGAACTCACAACCTGAGCCAAAATCAAGAATCAGATGCTCAACCGACTGAGTCACCCAGACCTCTAAATTATTTTATTTTATTTTATTTGACAGATAGAGATCACAAGTAGGCAGAGAGGCAGGCAGAGAGAGAGAGAGAGGGAGGAAGCAGGCTCCCCGCTGAACAGAGAGTTCGATGCGGGGCTCGATCTCAGGACCCCAGGATCATGACCTGAGCCAAAGGCAGAGGCTTTAACCCACTGAGCCACCCAGGCGCCCCCTCCAAATTATTTTAAAACATATTCAAATTGTGTAATAAAAATCCAACTGTTCAGATTTTCTATTTCTTCTTATGCCCATTTGGTAATTATACTTTTCTGTAATTTTGCATGGAAAACTCTATTTTCAAATTTGTCAACATAAAGTTGTTTTTTAAATACCTCTTCTTATATATAAGAATCTCTAGTGATGGTCTCTTATCTTTATTTCTGATACAGAGGGGTTTTTTTTTTCCTTAATCATTCTCATGAAGGGCATAACATTTTAGTTTTTTCCCAAAAACTATTTTACAATCAATCATTTTCTCTTTAATTAATTTTGCCCTCTAATTTTTATTTATCCTTCCTTCCACTTTCTTTGCTTTCATATTTTTGTTCATTTATAAAGAACTTGAAATGATATCTAGATCATTAGCTCAGCATATGATACAGTTTTATAAATATCTTTATGTTTAAAAGAATGTTGAGTGCCATGTTCCATATACCCCAATTATATCAAGTTTGTTAGTAGTATTAGTTCCTATTTCCTTTATTCTTGCTTGATACTATGTCTCCTAATTCTATGAGGTCCTGAAAGAGGTATGTAACAAGTCTCCAAAGATACTTCAAATTATCCATTTTTCCTTGGAATGTTGTTAATTATTTTTTTCAAAGATTTATCTATTTATTTGACAGGCAGAGATCACAAGCAGGCAGAGAGGCAGCCAGAGTTGGGGGGGGGAGCAGGCTCCCCGCTGAGCAGAGAGCCGGATGTGGGGCTCCATCCTAGGACCTTGGGATCATGACCTGAGCAGAAGGCAGAAGCTTTAACCCGTTGAGCCAACCAGGTGCCCCAAATGTTGTTAATTATTTTAAAGGTATGCTATTAACTGAACCTAGATTTAGAGTTGCTTTGTTGCCCTAACTGGATTATTTTCATTGTTATAAGGTGTCCTTTTATTTCTGTTAAAACATTTTGCCTTAGCTTCGTATTTGTCAAAGTATTCATACAGACTAGACTTCTTCTGGCTAGTATGTACAATGTGCATCTTTTCTCATCCCTTTACCTTCAGACTTCCTGTAATTTTTCATTAGGTGTTTATTTCTTGGAAGTACGGTATAGTTGGATATTTGTATTTTATTCACTGTAACATTATTTTATTTTTAAGTGGAGTATTTACTCTTTTTACACTTGATGAAATGAATGATATATGTGGGTTTAACACTATCATTTTATTATTTCTTCTCCATTCACCTTAACTATCGTATTATCTATTTTCTGTCCTATCTTGTCTTCAGTTGGATTAACTGCATAGTTTTTTCACATTGGTCCTTTTTTCTTCACTATTAGTGTGGTACTTACATGTCTTTTATTCTTTAATTAGTTACCTTAGAGATTATAATATGCATCTTTGCTTTATCACAATACAATATAATCTACTTTAATTTCCATTATAAGTCTTAGGAGTCAGAAAACATGTACATGGTGTTAATTTCAATCAAATGATATATTTGCCCTTTTTAATTACTCTTCACTCTTTCTGACATCGAGGTTTCATTCTTCTTCTGCTTGAAAAATCATCTGTTAGTGTTGCTTCTAAGAAGTTTGAGTCTGCTGGAATTGAGTATTCCCTTGCCTGAAAACGAATCCACCTCATCTTCAGTTCTGAAAAGTATTTTTGCTGAGTGTAGGAATGTGACACTCCTGATGCTGAACTCTGTTTTCTATTGCTTTCCATGTTCCTTCCACCAACATCCTGCAGTCCTGCAAGTACTGAGAAGTTTGTCTCCTCGTTTTGCAGAAGTAGGAATGCCTGTTTTTGTTTTCTGCCACATACACTCTCTTTACATGGTTTACAAAAGAAAGGAGAATGTTTTCATTGGAATTTTCAGGTTCTTGAACTGTGTTATATTCTTTTTTTTTGGGGGGGGGGGTTGGCACATTTCGGTTGATCGTGCGGAAACTAGCAGATGGCCTATCCTAACCTCTGCAAGTAATGAAAACTTTCCTTCTCGCCAAAGGTTGTATCACTTATTCCTCATACATTTCTAATTTCTTTGAATTTCTTCAACAATATGAACCAGAAGAACCTTTTCATTTCGTTCGATGTTACCATAACTTCTGGCTCTCTGACAGATTAATAAACAATTGGGGCTTTTTAAAAGTGTGAGATTATAGAGAAACACACAGATGGCATTGCTATAGAACCCTGCAGTTGGGAAGCTACTTTCCCCTCCATTATTTCTTCGGTCCTCACAGTAAATCTGGGAAGCAAAGACAGGTATTATTCTCTTCTTGTTTATAAAGCCAAGAAGGAGAGAAAGCCAAACAAACAAACAAACAAACAAACCACTACAACAAACAAACCTGGGGTGCTTTGAATCAAGATCCAATGTTCTTTTCATTTGACCATGTATTATTCCGTGTGTGTACTCCAGAGGAAGGCTGAAATGAATCCTATTGAGACAATGCGTGATGATACACTGAGGGGCAATCAAGTATCACACAAATTATGACAACCAGCTTCTGGCTCGGACTGATTAAATGGATTTGGGAAAATTAAACCCTTTTGAAATCACAGTTCCTGACCTATAAAGCAAGGCTTTCTTAGGTCTTCGCAGCACTGAATTCAGTGATTATCAATGGCAACTGAAATATGGTAGATAAAAATAAAATGTTTTAGCCAAGGGTTTCAATCCCCTTTGGTTCTATTATGTTCTCCTGTATCATGTTAATAGAGCTCGTAACAAGAAACAAAATTACATGAAGCTTCATCTCTTTTCTCACTTTTTCCAATATTCAGATGCAAGCGCTGATAAGTGGCGAGGTGGTCAGAAGTCAGACGGCAGCACAAGAAAAGAGGGAAGGTAATCACTGCTAACAATCCACTTCAGAACGGCCAAGTTGGGCTGGATCTCTCTTGCTGCCCCCAAGCACGGGGCACGATCCTTCCCAGAGGAGCGGGGTCTGCCTGCTCATGAGGCCTCCTGTACAAACTCTCCAGCTGCGGTCTTCCGGCCCACAGGCCATCAGACCAGACTGCAGTTTCCTCTAGTGGCAAGAAGTGGCCTCAAGATCTTGCCCCTTCTCTTGCCTTCAAAGCCTGAGGTGTGACCTTCATACCCCCAAATGCCTGACACAGAGCCCTAAAAGCTCTGGCTTCTGTTTGGATATTTCTTCATTATCACCAAGGAGACATGGGGCGCGTGCACTGACCAGGGTCGGGGAGCATGCCCCATGGAGGAGTCTCAGGGAAGTAAAGGAAGCCATGGACCATAGGCTCTTCACACTGATGAGCTACAGAAACTGACCGGAAGGTCGCCATCTTGCCACTGGCAGCCCATGAATCTTTTCCTGGACTTTCTTAAACTTCTTCACAAATTCTAAGAACGACATACAGCAGAGCTGGGAAGTGTTAAGGACAAGGAGTACCCCCCTCATGCCGGGACCTCTGAGGCCTCACCCTCTCTCATTCCTCCTCTCTCCATCGTCCGTCCCTCTCACTTCTTCGCCACAAACAGGCCACCTCCCCCTCAGCAACCGCTCTAGCCCCACAGAAGCCCCAGTGATCTACAAACACAGAAAACCCAAATCTGACTGCATCACCTCCCATATAATAAACGGTGCTAGAGTTTACGCTCCTCCCAGAGCCCTCAGTGAAAGCCCCCAGCCGCTGGCCTCAGCCGGACTGTCTGGTCTTGCTTCCCGTCACTCCTGAATCAAACAGTCCTCCCTCTGCTGTGTGCTATTTCCTGAACCAGCATGTCTTGTCCCTCCCACGGCCCTGCATTGCTGCCCGAGCTCTTCCCTCTAGTTCCTGAGCCTCGTTTCTCTCTTCCTAAAGCTGTGTACATTGGGGCTTTCCAGAAGACATTTGCTGACTAGATGGGAGTAATTCACTGTAATTATCTCCTATAATTAACCCTTCTGTGCCCAACTGTGCCACAACATATTAATTCACTGGGTTCCCCCCCAAATTCATTCCTTCATTCATTCAACAAGGATTTATTGAGCTCTTAAGAGTACCTCAGGAGGCACTGTAATGGGGACTGGCGCCGCACCAGGGAGAGTCGAAGTCCTAGCTGTCAGCAGCTTGCCTTCCTGTGGGGAAGGCAAACAATAACGCCATGTTGAGTTCCATGGAAAAAATAAAGAAACAGCAGAGGGGAAGCAACAGAGGATCCAGAAGAGGGGCGGAGTCATCATTTTAGAAAGGATGATCCAGGGAAGGCTCTCTGAGGGGCTGACACCCAAGAACGGTCCCCCCGGAAGGAGAAAACTCAGCCAGTTCCCAACACAGCCTTAAGCAGGGCTGGAAAAGAGAATGCGAAGTGGAAGAGAACCCCACAATGCGTGTCTTACAGAGAAAGGCTGTGCTTGTCACGGGAAATCATAGAGGCTTCGAGGAGGGCAGTACCAGGATCCAATCTGTATTTTTGCTCCCCTGAAGACACCTGCCCACACCACAGTCAGAATGACATCTGTGAAGAACAGACAGGGAGGCCGGCTGGGTTCCTCACATGTAACAATCACACACTGTTCTGCGTTTCACACACCACAACGATGCTGTAAGAGCACAGATCACTGTAAATGACTAGCCCTCAGTAGGGATCACCATCTGCTTCTTTCACTTCCTGCGACTACTATGAAAGTTTCCACCCATCAAGTAATAGGCAGGATGATGCACCCATTCTTTTATTCAACATTTATTGAGTATCTTTTGTTTATCAAACACTGGGGATGCGAAGGGGTTCTAGACCAAGTACCTCTCTTCAAGGAACTACCACCTATCCCAAAGGGAAATAATTATTTATTGGGAGTGAAAGACTTCTGGCCTTTTGGAAACTTCTCTCCACTAGGGCAGTGTTTCTCCAACTGGATTGTGCACGTAAATCCTCCAGAAATCTTGCTAAAAAGAAAATTCTGTTTCAGTGACTATGGAGGGGGCCTGAGATCCTGCATTTCTACCAGGCTCCTGGGAGGGTGCCAACATGGTTGGTCCAAAGATCACACTCAGTGCAGCAAAGCTCTCCCCATCCAACAGAAACATAATGCAAGCCACAGAAACATTGTGCAAAATTCTGTGTTTTCTAATAGCTACAGTTTTCTAAAATACAAAAAAATATGAAGGGGCACCTGGGTGGCTCAGTCAGTTAAGCCTCTGCCTTTGGCTCAGTTCATGATCCCGGGTCTTGGGATCGAGCCCCGCATCGGGCTCCCTGCTCAGCGGGGAGCCTGCTTCTACCTCTCCCACTCCCCCTGTTTGTGCTCCTTCTCCCTCTACCCATCTCAAGTAAGTAAATAAAATCTTTTTAAAAATACTAAATTAATTTTCATAAATTGTATTTAACCCAACAGATCAAAAATATTACCATTTCAATGTGTAATTAATATGAAAATGATTAATGGGATCTTTTACATTCTAGGGTCCTGAGTCATTGAAAGTCTGGTGTGTATTTTACAATTTCAGCACACCTCAACTCAGACTAATCACACGTAACTTCTCAATAGCCTCAGGAGGCTCATGACTGCTAACCCTAACCATAGCCCTCGATCCTCGATCAACTGTCTTAATTGAACCCCTTCACCACACTTAATGGTAGAAGTTTACTACACTCCAATGGAATATAGCTAAGGCACCAAGGAAATGAATAAAAGAATAAGGCTTTTCCTCCTCAAACAAAACATTCTGTTCCACTGTCTTCTTTCTTGTGAAACAATCCAATTTTGAAATATTACAAACTCATATTTCTTTGCAAAGGGCAATCTTGCCATCTTACTTTGTACCATTCTGTCTCTGAAATATATATATATATATATATATATATATATATATATATATATAAACTGGGCTTGGATAATGGGTACAAATGAAGAGAAAATCAGGAAATCTATTCCTGAGCAATTTTCAGATAACCAAGAGGAAGTGGCATAATCGAGGCTGAGATAATAATTTTCAACTCTGCACAAACGTGAGAAAATTCATCTGCATTCCCTCATCTGCGTCAAACTCTACAGATTTTTCAGGAGATTTTGTTATATTATAATATGCTGGAAGTAAAAAATAATACATCTGTGCTATAATGATACATAATATATCCAGTACGATAATAGAGTATTTGGATTGGATTTGAGGAATTTACTACACACAGAAACAACAGTCACTCGGGAGAAGTGTGTAATCGCATCAGGAAAATTGCAGACAGATGCTGCTGCACTCCCCACCCCACCCCCGCCGCCCCCAATCCATCAGCTGATCTCAGTTAGGGATGTTTGTAATTCTGCCTTGGGATCTGCAGGCTCTGCCCCCGAGCTCCCCAGTAGAATGAACGCTGCCCAGAGGAGAGCATTGACTAACTCCCTCAAGCTCCAGGAGGTCCCAGGAGGACTCTGTCACCTACACACCACTCAGAGTGGGGCCAAATCAGTACCGACTGTTTCTGAATGGAGGCCTTGTGAAGACACAGCCAAGGCTCATGCAGTCTCTGGCCAGAACCCGTGGCCTGACCACTATCTCAACAGAACTGTGCATCACAGTATCTTCCAGAAATACCAATAACGGAAACAAGAGGGAAGGAGACCTTTTCATGCTCCACGAAGACTCATCCCACACACCCCACCGGGTTATGCTAGCTACATTACGTCTCACTAGGTTTGGGTGTAATAGAAGGCTCCAAAAGCTATGAAACTCCAAGAAAGAAATTAAAGAGCTGTAGGCTTTGCTCAGAAAACTTTGAAATATTCTAATGAATCGTTCTGCTCCCAGGTCACATACAACGGGTCTCTTGCTTTGTTCTTTCCCACAGTATTTGCCTGAACATATCTGGACGGGAGTAGAATCCAAAGTGCCTAAGGGAGCAGATTCGAGGTTCCAGAGACAGACGGAGTTTCTTCCAGAAGCAGAGTCTCTGCCCCTGCGGGGTTACAGCGGGCTGCTGGGGCCACCTTACTGCGGGAGGCTAACACGCGCCCGTGAGGGAGGGAAGGAGAGGATGAACCAAGCGAGGGGCAAAAACGTGCTCTCGTGTGTGATGGACGTCTTTAAACAGCCGAACAGCACGGTTCTCTTTTGGTTAGAAATGACAAACCGAGAGCATGCCCTCGTCAGTGTTCCGTCCTTCAGAAATCTCAGGTTCCCCCAAACTCTTTCCAGACCCGGCGATTTAAGACAGCAGAAAAGCCACCACGCAAAAACTGCATGACAAATAAATTATGGGCCCGAGTCATAAGGACCAATAAGGAAGGAGGAGAAAATTTAAGAGTTTTAAGCCCCAAACATACGTCACCACCTGACAGTGGAACAGAGCATTTTAGAACTGAAACCGTGCCAGGAAATTTCAATAGTTGCGTTACTCGCTTTGCACCGTGCAAATTTTTACTCTTGCCATTGAGTAAAGGCGTGGTATAGGTTGTGGGGTTGGGGAGGGAAGCTGGAGGTGTTTAAGGAAGCAGGGTGGTGTGGGGGGGACGCTGGCATAGGCAGGTAACCTCGATGCCTAGTTACTCCACAGACAGAACAGAGAGCTGTTGTGGGTACATGGAACGGAATGGAGTTATGACATTTTGAAATGAATTTTAAAATTCAGGCTGAGCTGCCGGTTTGCAGTAAGAGACGAATGGAGGAAGCGAGGGAAGAAGTAAGAGAAAAAGAAAGGGAAAGAGGGTCATCATCGCTGCTGTTCCAATCCAAATGCCTAGAGTGGTGACCCGCCGGGTCTTCACTTACGTAACCCGACAAGCCTATTCCAGACTCACAGTTGCTCGGCAACGTGCCTTTTATGTTTAAGCCATTTAAATGTATTCACCTTCTGAATTAGGTATATTCACAGATGACTGGGCAAGAAGAAAGAGCCCCTGGCAGGCCAAGAGCTCTTAGGATGTGTGGAATCAACAGAGTGTGTGCAAAGTTGGTCTGGTCAGAGAGCCTGACAGAGGATATTAGTGACACATTTAGGCCTGAAAATGAGAAATTGAGATCAGCATACAAAGTCTTTCGCTGCTTCCAAACCAGGCTTCTGTCAGCATCAAAGATGTATTTCTGCCCCTCCGCCACATCAGTGTTTCCTTCTGCCTTTCCGAAACCCTCCCACAGGTCCTGGTGGCGGGAGCAGCAGCTGGCACATGGCCCCTGCATGTGGCCTTGAACCCAGCTGTCTCTGGGTCTCATCGCCGCCCTGTGTGGCCCGACGTGGTGACAGTGAGCCATCACCGTCCTTCTGGACAACTCCACTGGAAATGGGAAGGTCTCACCAGATTCCACCTGCAAAGAATGACCCAGCCTCTCATTTCTGCCTCCAAAGTAACTTTCAGATATTTTCCATCTTCTGCATCCCTGTTGATTCAAAATACTCAGTGACACCTCTCCCACTGCCCTCAGGATCAAATTAAGGGCACAATTCTTACTGGGGCACAAGGCCCTTCATGATCTGCCTTCCCAAGGCAAGGAGCCTCAACCCTGGCCACCCCTGCCTCAGCAACCCCCCTGCACACACAGAGCACAGCCAGCACCCTCCTGTTTCCCTGTGCCCTACTCTGCCCTTTGTACAGGCTCTTCTTTCTATGTAATGCCCGCCTTCCTGTGCCCTCTCTGCTGGACAGCTCCATTGGACTTTAAGTTCAGTTCAAATGTCACTCATTTCTGGGTAATTTCCCTCTTACTGCCTTCAGAGTCTGAATTAAATACTCCTGAGCCTGTCCCTTCAGCCATCTGGCACACACCTACCATAGCATGAGTCCTTTGAGCCCACTATGCCTTGTGCTTTGCACTTTACTTACCTGCCTCTCTCTGGAGCATAACTCAAGGTGGGCTACAGCGCTCAGAGCAAGCCTGCTTTGCAAAGTTCAGTAAAGTATCTGAGATCTGAAAAAGCATGTATACTGGCCCTCAAAAATAAGAAGAAACTATGAAATCGAAACCAGTGTTTGATTGTCCAAACAGAATATGATGTCAACTGCATTGATTATTAAATTCAGTATTCATACAAATGTTATTATCTTTGAAAATAACTTGTAGGGTTAGATTTTTGTACCTTGCAGGAATTACTGATTACAGACCTTGATGGCTAAGGAATCATAGCCAACTATAAATGATCAGCCATAGCCAAATAATTGTGAAAGCATACGAAATTGTTTCAACTTCAGTAAAAAAAAAAAAAATACTTGATGTGGGATGTGAGCACATTTTATTATGTTCATTGTGACACAGGATGGGGCCTCCACCTCTTAAAAGTGCCTTGGGCCTAAAAAGATCTTAAAAATGGCCCTGAGGATGTATATTTAATTCAATTTTATTTTCCCAGGAACTAAGAATTAGCTTGGTGACTGGTACACACCTGTCACCTGCACACTCACGTGCGCACACACACACACGTGCATACTTATATACACAAATTTCATTAAAACGTGGATTAGAGAAGCAAAGACGAGTGAGAGGAACGTCACCCTATCTGAGACTCAGGCAGGCACTGAAAGCAAGACTTTGTAAAGTTGGACTGTGCAGCCTCCGAGCCGTGGACGGGGAAGTGGATCCCTATGGGAACGGCTAGCCTTAAAAGAGCACAGCTGGAAAGACGGAGCTTGATCAAAAAAGGTTTCTGAACCATGCATCTATATGGATGGCCTTATACATTAAGAGGAATGAAAGAAGCAAGTAATGCTTCTTTTCTTCTCTCTGGGCTTAGAGAGAGAGAACAACAAATGCTTAGAGAAACAGAGAGAAAGACACAGACAGATGGATGAGAAGGCGGGGACTGTGGGCCTGAAGTGTAACGATTCTATCAGACGAGATCTTTGGTCATCAGTTCTTCCTGCACAGTATATAGATTTAAAGGTCCCCAGAAAGCCATTTAATACAAGCCAAATGACATCCCACTAGTGCCTTGGTTTAAAATAATCCCCCAGACCATGCCATGGGATTGCATCAGAGGTGGGCCTTGCGGATTGCATGTCAATGGATATTTTAAATATCAAGTCATCATTTAAACTTAGCCAGCTCTCAATTTTGACTCTTTTCAGAAAGTTAGAATTCTTGCATTTATATTTTGAAGTGAGACACAAGGTCACAAAAAGACTCAAACACAGCCCTAAAGCTCTGCACAGTGAGCAGGTAAGCCGTGTTCCCGTATGCCCTGAGCTGGCCAGCAATCCGGCCTTGGACTTGGCTTAGAAGCCCGGCTCAACATGCTCTTCGTGTCCAGTCACTTAAGATCTCTGAGCGTCAGTGCCTCATTTGCAAAACTGGGGGAAAAGACTGTACCATGCAATGGATGTGTTCACTGACCTTAACATGGTGATCATTTCACAACATGTGTGTGTAACAAATCGCAACACTGTACATCTTAAATTTCACACCACATTAGATATCATTCGTATCCCAATAAAGTTGGAAAAAAATAGTACCCATCTCACAGCATTGTTGTCCAAATTCAATGATAGCGCATTTTGCAAAGTATAAGGTATATGCTAATTACTCAATAATGTAATTAAGTAATTTGTATATTGATCAATTAAGGAGATTTATATTATTATTCAGGCTATAGTAAATTGAATGAATGAATCAATGAGTGAGTGAATTATTAGAGTGACAACATCTACTTTAAAAGAGAATCATTCAAATTTGACTTTAAAACTTTTGTTTACAACCCAATATAGACAGATGGGAATAGAAGTGAGTATTGCCATATGAATTCATGATGTTATGATGTCATATTCCACTCTGTGATGGTGAGACTGTGTCCATAATGGCTAAGATCAAGGGCTTCCAGCCAATCAAATGGACTGTGATCTAAACCCAGGTGACCAACTCTCCTAATTGCCCAGGACTGTCCCAGTTCCATCACTGAAAGGCCCATGTCCAGTGGAACCCCCACCTCAGCCCTGGGCAAAACAGGACAACTAGTCACCCCATCCCCTGGTCCCTCCATGTCACAGTAACTTGAACCCATGTAAGCTACTCATAGTCAGCCTCAATTTTTCTGGTTGTCAAAGGAACATAATAATAATAACCTCACCTCATTATGTTATTGTGACAATTAAAGCTGGAAGCTTAAGCTGCTCAGAGCTTACACAAACCCCAGCATGGGTCAACGGAGTGGGCAGGGTGGCTGCCTTTCCCTCTGTTCTGAGATGCAAAGAGATCCTAGGAGACTGCTCTCTGGGGACAGACCCCCGAAAGCACAAGGTAAGAGGGGGAGACTGATGGGTAGGGAGAGAATTTCCACTGACACAGAAATATCTTCCATGGTAATCAGCATTGACGGGAAAAGGAAATAAGGGGAATTTATGTGACAGTTTAATAGGGTTTTGTGAAATATGATATTATTTTAAAGTTTGCCTGAGTGAGGCAGACAGCACATTAAGGTGACTCTGGCTCTAGAAAGATGACAACGCTGTATTTTAAACTATGAAATTTGCCCCACTGTTTCCTTGCTGTATTATGTAGAGCGTTTTGGATTTATATTGTACATACATATGTACACCCTCTGGTGGGAACCCCATTGAGAAGCAAAGTCTGCCCACAGGCAAAGTGAAGCATAAATCCTAGGTATGTAATGCCGGGATGCTGCATGAGAACTTAAAATGCCCATCCAGAAACGACCGTCTATTTTTGTCCCACCATTATTTTTTTCATGGCCTCTAGTCTCCCGTGGGGAAACAGTTTTGAGGAGATCCATCTCCTGAGCCTGACTATTTCCCCCGGGCAATTATACGAAGAACTCACTTGCTGGGTCCCTACGGAGGAGGAGAACAGAGGGTTCAAAGTTGGTCTCCAAATGATCACCACCATGTCCTGGAATCTGCAGGGAGTCTAGCTCCCCAAAACGCGCGAGCACGGTGGCCCCTGCCAGATGAAAGCAGTATTAACCCACTCCACGTGGTGATTTAGAGCTGGCTCATCAGTGAGATTAACATGCCGGGAACCCGTTAGTCTGAAATGTCACTTCTATAAAATAAGCTTGTAAATTGTAATATAAAATAAGGTAATGAGAGAAGCCTTTGGGACCTGATAAGAAATAATGAAAACGGACAGCTGGAAAATCAGGACTTGTCAGCACTGACCAGGAGAAACCGTGCTCTCATTTTAGGAGTCTGGTACAGTTGTTTAGACCAAAAATGCTGCTACACGGGAGAAGTCCAGCCTATCAGACTGTGGAAGCCACTATCTCTGATACCCAGTTCGCTTTGGTCGGATTCTGTGCTGACCAAGCAGCCTGCTGGGGAATTCCGATGTCCTGAGTGGATGAACCATTGGCATGGGGGCCCCTGGTTCTTAGTAAAGGCACGCACACGTATGTGAGTGTGTGTACTTCGTTACAAATTAATACACAGGACTATGATTTTTTAAAACCTGTTTCTTGTGACTTCGGTCCACGGAGCTCAATCCACCTGGATCAACAGATACAGTCAGGTTTCTCGAAAGCAAAGCAAAGGTTACAGCTCGACTCATGGTGGGCTCTCCCCGTTGGGCTCAGCCAACATAGCTCTTACTCATAAAGACCTAACCACCCCGTCTGTCTTTTCCATGGAGAGAAGGTCACAAGTGAATATGATCTAGGTGTGTCGTTCTTATAATCTGCTTCTCCTCTTGCATCACCAGACACAGATTAATTTCAGAGAAGGACAACCCAACACTTAGTAACTAGAAGAATTAACTGTACCCAAAGCAAAGTCCAGCCTTTTCCCTGGGCTACCTGGAGGTGAGCCTGAGGCTCCAGGAATGTCCTTCCTGATGGGAGTGCCTTTGTTCGCCTGGGGACTTTGCTGACCTGACAGGTTAGCAGGGTGATTTCTGATGGGGCTCTGGACCAGGCGGTATCACTTCTGACCCTCAGGGGAACTGGAAATTACAGGTCACCCACAAGGGCAGAATGTGACCAAGCCCCATTAAAACTCAGGACGCCAAAGGCACTGGGAAGCTTCCCCAGGTGGCAATACTTCGTTGGCACAGTCATACACCATGGTGGGCGGGAAATACTGTCCATGACTCCACAGGGAGAAGATAAGCAGAGTCTCTGCATTTGGCCTTCTCCTGGACTCTGCTCCCTGTGCCTCTCTTCCTTTGGCCGATTCCATCTTGTATCCTTTCCCTGTAATAAAGTATAACTAAAGGCAGAGTTTCAGTGAGTTCTTTGAGTCCTCCAACAAACTATCCAAACTGGGGGTGGTGTCGGAAAGCCCCCAAAGTAGCAGTTGGTGTCAGAAGTGAGGACAGATTTGTGGGGCCTGTTCCCTCAGACTTGAAAGCTTCATCAAACCTGCGTAGTAACTTTCACCTAGTACTGACCCACTTCTCATCCTGCTTATAATCCTCCCTGATTCTGACACCAGCCCTCCTTCTCCTTTGTCTCACTGAGTTCCTTGCTTACCACTCATGCTTAAAACACATCCATTATCCCTGGCTAAGACACACTGGTATCTGTCTGGCAAAGTTTTGTTCTCTATCTGCACACACAGCCCCAGGCCTCCTTCAATAAACATCTCCTCAGATTCAGCCTAGGCAGGGCCTACCACCTTGTCCCAAACAGTGTGACCACCTGCCTTCCTCAGACTCTAAGAAGAGGAATGAGACGGGACTTCACTCTTCTGTTTCCAATATGTGCCTCACCTTGACATTGACCTGGGTCCAAATTGGCACATTTCCTTGTTGACTACAATGTTCTTCCACTTCTCCCTTACCCATGGCCCACCTACTTAGGTCTGCTACCCTTTCCTGTCACATGGTAAACTATAAAGTAGGAAAGTAACACACAGAAGAAACCAGAATGGTACGTACACTGTCATAGGACCAACTCAAGGGTACATAAGAGACTGTAGTTCTTCCCTAAATAATGACACATATGTACTCACTCGTGTGGTCAGCACATAGTTTACTGAGTGCCCTCTCTGCATCGGGCACTGTGCAAGGCACTACAGATGTATCTGTAAGAAGGCCAACGGGGCCTAAGGGCCTAAGTCCAGGGAGCTCAAGATCGTGCTATAAATCATCATCAAAAGTCCTGCAGCTCTAAAGGAAGATCCATGCCCAGCTCTGATCTTGACACGACTTAGACAGGCTGCCTTGGACTCAGCCCAAAGGCAAGATCAAGAGTTGAATTCCAAATGGTGGAGTAGGGTATGGGGGGATGGCAGATTCCGTGAAGAGAAACGAAGAATCAGTAGCTTTAGGACCAGATAATAATAACAAGTTAAAGAGAATTCACTATGTGTCCATCCCTAAGCACTTTGTTTGAACACATGGTAGTCCTCAAAACACCTCATGACAAGGGTGCTATTATACTCACCATTTCACAGATTAGAAAACTGAGGCTCAGAATTGTTACATGACTAGCTCAAGGTCATACAGAAAGCAAGTGATAGAGGCTGGATTCCAACTAAGGCAGTCTTGCTCCTGAGCCTATATCCTTAACTATACTCTGCTACATTATTAGGTATAAGTCAGCTTCAAATGGATAGTCTCGTGGGAGGTATACCCCATGTTGAGGGAGGTAATCAACAGGATATGACCATCAGTTAATCCTTGAGCTGAACCCAAACAAACAGAAGCTCCTTACCCCCAACCCCTGTCCTTGGAATATATGTTCTGCCCGCCATTCCCACATCTTTCAAGGATAAATTGAGAGAAAGGTATTGTTAAGACTGTCAACATGGCGAATGTGACTGAACCCCATTACAGCCTCTATGGCAAAGACTTAAGATTCTGGAAGGCAAGTATGGAGATCTACTCATCTTCCAGATGCCCAAGACAAACCGCATAAATAAGTTCTCTTGCTTATTAAAATTACCACCTACTCATCCAGAGTGGTCTGCTTCTTCCTTCTGTCTCTCCCTGCCCACTGGGTAAGGGAGGTGGTTTGCAAACCAATACAATTGCCAGTATACTGACAGAGGAGCTAGGCAGTGACTGGAGGGAAATGCAAGGACTCTGAGCGTCTCCTCTGACCAGACAGATGAGTGAAGCAAGGCTGTGAATGGAGATCCCAGCTTACAGGTTAAAGACAGACAGACTGGCTCACTCCATTCCATAGTCAGCTCATGGCTGTCCTTGCCATAGGGACCAGGATGGAAAACGGCTACAGAAGAGCAATCTATCACCACCAGTGTGTAAGCAAGATGAGTTGCCTGCCCTGAAGAAGACCACATCGTCTTCTCATATGTTCTTACTATTACTTTTACGATATTTAGATAAATGCAAGCATTAAAGTCAAACATGCAGACCCCTAGGGCAGCCATAAAAACATATGCATGAAACACAAAATTATACTTATCTTCATAGGCTCTGTAATAAATCACCAGAAGTCTCCTCACCAAGATACAAATCTTATTTCACCCCAAATTCCAACTGAAATCAGTAAGTATTTACAGGCTTAATTGGAGATGCCTGTGGGTTAGAATTGAGAAAAATCTCAGCAATATTTCTGGCTTTGCTTCTAACAACCGCTAGGACCTTCACCAAGCTGAGTGGCCACCCTGGGCTCTAGTTCCCATCCAAACCTGAAAGCAAGTCAGGCTCGGGTAGGAGACCCGTAGGAGCTCCCATGTAAAGCTCTGATGGTGAGTCAAATTCCATTCTTGAAGCTCAGGCCAGAGCATCTTGCCCAGGGCAGGAGGGAGGTAACTAACAGTTATTCAGAGTTTCTATGTGGCAAGCCCATTACTAAGCACTTTGCACACCAAATTCCACTTAATTCTCACCATAACAAAATGAAGGGAGTTTACTGGCTCTACCTGAAGAAAGATAAATGCCTTACAGATGTTAATTATGCTCGTGGACAGACTTCTAGTAAACAGGGCAAGAAGAACTTAAGCCTAGACCTGCATATGAGACCTAGCAGCTTCTGGTCTTCCCATGTCATGCTGTGCCTGGCCGATGGTTTCTCCTCCATTAACCAACATCATTGACAAAAGGCTCCTGACCTCGTGATATGCAGAATCTCCACGTGGGTCTTGAGTTTCTGTGTCTGTTCTTCTGGCCCGAACTGTCCGGTTCTGTGGATTACAATCCCCGGGCTACTGTCCACCTGTCCGTCTGTAGCCCCACTCCTTCTGCTGTGGGTCCTAGATCTCATCTCTGACATAGAGAACTTCCTGACACCATCCATACAGCCAAACCACTGGTCCCAGCCTTCCAGAACAAGCCCACTACCATCCCCCTCCCCACCCCCACCCCATTCTGGGCCATTCCTGATCTGTCATTGCTCACACGCCAGCATGTCAAGGTTATTTTCTTTACCCGTGGGAGCAGAACTCCCAAATGTTGGAAGGGTGCCAAGGCCTACTTGGGGGAACTAATTAATCACATTTTAAGAGGCACACACTGTTAAAGCACATTGCATACAAAAATTCAACCGGGAAAATTTCAAGCAGAGTAACACCGGTTTCCCCCAGGATGCAAGGACTAAACCACAGTGAGTTAATCCAGTGAGAACTGAGGAGGTATATTTATAAAGGTAATGGTCCTTTAGGCTGCAGACCATTTGAAAGGGATGTGGGACCAGTTTCAAAATTTCATGTTGGTTGGATTATTTCATTACATGTATGAAACTTTGAACAACAAAAAATAAGAATAATGAAAGAAGGAAAGGAGGGATTAGAATGATTGGATCCGTTACACCAGTGCTTTGACCAAAATCTATCCTGTGAGATCTAAGTCCCTCTCTCATCACCCAACAGTGGGATCTAAGTCCCTCTCTCATCACCCAACAGCAGCTGGATGCTGGGGTCTGTGGGGGCAGCAGTGACAGGAGGGAATTCTCTCTCACCATGACTAGTTTGCTACCTTCTGATCAGAACCCTGTGGGCTTCGAGTCCTTGGGTTTGTAATTTCTCCAGAGAAGGCTTCCCAGACTCTAGAACCCAGCGAGCCTGGCTGGGGGGTGGGCCCCAGAGAGCAGCCGCCCCTGTGGAGACGGGTTCTCAGAGATGGTCCCCACTGGCATGCAGAGGCACCCCGGGACATTACTGTTAGGAGAGAAAGAGCCAGAAGTCTGCACTTCCAAACTGGAATGAACTATATACGTGCATATTTGCATTTGTGTAAACATGTGTGTCTGTGTGGACGGGGAGAAATGAATAGAACATGAAGGAAAGACAGGAAGAGGTGGGAAAACAGATGGAAAGAGGGGCGGATACTCAAAAGAAGAGAAGACACAGAGAAAGAGACACACGGAGAGAGTGAAGGAGGGTGAGAGAAAGGGAGGGAGAGAAGAAAGAAAATCTACATTTGACCTTAGCTTATGTTATATTTGAGGCCAAGAAGCAGGGAGACGGAGAGCAGGTCCCACTCTTAGCTGAATCAACTGAGACCTTGTCATTTCAAACTCTGGGAAAGCACAACCTGGAGCGTGCCCAGAACCCACGTTCACTAATGCCCAGCTGAGAGCTAAAGACAAGGACGTGTCGCACCCGCCAGGCCCACCCTGACCCCAAGCGCATCAGATCAGGATGAAAAGCCCAGTGAGTTGAAAAATCCCTATATAGCGCTGTAAGATCAGCATCTCCTGATCTTACAGAGCTATACTTTCCTGGGAGATGTTGGGGGGTGGGTGGCAGAAGAGTGTAAGTAATGTCTGAAGGATGCTTGGGACCCTTCCCCCAGATGGAAGGAGCCACAGCCATGTGTGTTGACAGGAGCCACTCTTGACAAAGAGTCCCTGTGCCCCTATCTTCTTACCAAGCCCCCAGACATGCAGGCCCGAACCGCCTCATCATCACACAGGGTGTCCAATGCCAGCTTAATGGGCAAAAAATTATTCTCATTATCACTTTAGCTCTACCCCACACATTTTGACATATAGTACTTTCACTATTCTTCAGTTCAAGACATTTTCAAATTCCAGGGTCATCTTCTTGAAGAATGAAGTTTCTAAATATTTTTATGATTGATAGGGAATTAAATCGCCTTCTGCTCATAAAACCTGGTCTGTTTGTTCTAGGTTTGTTGCAACTGCCTGAGAATTCTATTTTTGTGACCTAGAATATGGTTAGATTTGTAAATCTACTTGTTGGGGGTGGAATTAAATGTATACCAATGAGACATGTTTGTTGAAATTATCCACTGCCTAGATTGGTGTGTCTTTTTGTAAAGCTGTCGGGTTGTGCTCTGTTGGTAGGAACACAGTATATCAGTATAAAAATATGAAGTTATATTTTTATATAGTAGCCCCCTGTATCCCTATTCTTATTTTTTTCCCTAAATTCTCTCCGAACTGATATTGATGTTATTCTGCAAGCTTGCTTTTGGTTTATAGTTTCAAACTTCCTGAGTTTCTTGTTAACAGGATGGAAAGAAATTCCATTTTTATCAATCTGATAACTGCAATCAAAAATAGCTAACTTTCATCCAATTATACTTATTGGTATGACTGATACACATATACATTCATTTCAACCAACTTATTTTGTATTTGCATCTTTTTTTTTTTCCTTTTCTGCTTTTTCCCTCTCCTTTCCAGGTGAGGTTTAGGTTAATGGATTTTAATTATTCTGCTCTCTTTTCTTTCTCTAATAGTTTCAAAATTATGGATTTTTAGGTCTGTGGTTTTAGTGATTATCTTTATACTAGGTTATACTATAAATCTTCTAGGCAAAATTTAAAGTGATTCACAATATAATCCCTCCCCCACTAAATGACAGGAATTTTAACATATCTTAAGTACCCATTAAATACTGTCTTCCATCTCATTATTACTGTCTAGAGTTTACATATTAAACAATAAATTAGTTTTTGAAGCCAATCCTTACTGTAGTTTTCTTCTAAAATGTATCAATGTCACCATTATCTCTCAGGTACCACATCTTCTGTTTCTTGTTCACTATTCTTTCTAAAGTACATTTGTTAACTGCCCTCTGACTGAAGGTCCTCTGCTAAACTCTCTTCATCTTTTATGATTTAAAATATTTGTATTTACTTCATTCTCTTTTATGTTTTTGTTTTTTGTTTTCTTGTGTTTTTTTTTTTAATTTAAATTGTGTTAGTGAACATACAGTATAATATTGGTTTTAGGAGGAGAATTCAGTGACTCATCACTTACATGTAATAATACCCAGTGCTCATCACAACAGGTGTCCTCCTCAACATCCATCCCCCATCTAGCCCATCCCCCACCCACCTCCCTCCAGCAACCCTCAGTTTGTTCTCTATCACTTACAGCCACTTATGGCTTGTTTCCCTCTCTCTTTTTTTTTTTTCTTTTCCCCCTTCCATATGTTCATCTGTTTTCTTTCTTAAATTCCACATATGAGTGCGATCATATGGTATTTGTCTTTCACTTCATTCTCTTTTAAAACATTGCATCTTGTTGCCAATCAGTTTCTTTCAATCTACTTGTTTTTTGAAAGCCATCTGTCTTTTTTTCCTTGGATAGTTTTAAAAAATTTTTTCTTATCCTGGTGTTCTGTTTAAACACGATGTTTCTGGTGTGGGTTTATCTTTATTTCTTCAGTTTGGTATGGAGAACGTGCTTTTGAAAGACTTGGGTCCTTCTATTCTATACTAACCAAAGTTACTATTTCTTCAAATATTATTTCACCATCACTCTCTCATTACATTCCTGAAGTCCTATTAGATGTATGTGGGGGCCCCTCAATACATCCTCCATGTCTCTGTTCTTTACAAGGCATACTTTAGCTCCTTCTCTCTTTGTGCTACTATCTGAGTAAATTTCTTCCAATTCATTAACTCTCTCTTCATCTGTGTCCAGAATTAACTGATCCTATTAACTTTTTTTAATGAGCTATATATAATTTTTTTTTTTTATTTATAAGATTTCTAACTGGTTGTTTCTTACACCTGCCTGTTCTTGTTTAATTTCTGCCTGTTCCTGTTTCATGTATTCCATCCTTCTTAACTAGTCTGATTCCTCTGTTTATCACTTTATACAACCTAAATGCAGTACCTTTAAAATCAATATGAAATTTTCATATATTTGAAATAACCTGGATTGAATTTGTAGTCTTATTATTGATTTTTTTTCTTTCTTTGCTATCTTTTTTTCACATATTTTCAGATTTTGACTCAGAGGTTCATTTTTAGAGTGTTTTGTTGTCCTTGTTTGTTTTTTTTCTCTTTCCCCTTCCTTCTGTGCTCACTAGATACCTATCTAGTGGTTCTGTGTTTCTTTCCCCTCCCCTGAGATCTCCAGCATTTGGGGATTCTTCAACCAATGTGATATTAGAACTATCACATCCCAGTGCTATTTCTGCTTGCATATTGATCCTGGCTCCCTAGACCAGCAGAATCCTAAAAATCCAAATCCCCAAACACTGGGTCAGCAGGAATTTTCTTCTCAGTGTAGTTTCCTTTGTAGGAGGTGGGCAGAGCCCAGCTCCAGCCTCTGACTTCAAATATGAGCCTTACTCTGGGTCCCTAGCTCACATGGAGCAATTTTAGCAGAAACAGCCTACTGTCTCCTTCCCTCCTCAGAGTCCAGTGGCCAACTAACTGTTTGGTATTTTGAATTTCTGATCCAATTCTGGTCCATGCTTCTTATTTTTGAGCTTATATTCTTTTCTTTTTCATTTTTATATTTTAATCAATCTATGCTGAATATTTAGAGCATGAGAAAAGTATCATAAGTGCCTTTTTCTTAGATGTGGCTTGTGAATGTGGAAGGAAGGGGCCTGACATCACAACCTCTGGATGATTCACTTTGGTTTTGCCTGCCCCTCCCCATCCATCTTCTTTCTTCTGCTAATAGAATAGAAACTCAATTTTCCTGGGTGAATTATTGCTTCTCTACTTTCAATCCACACAATTCAGGTGAGTATGACTTCTCCCCTGGGTTGCAGGCATGGAAACTTGCACATGTTCTACCATCACTGTGCATCTGGATAAAAACTGGCATCGAAATCAGTCCGCCAAGAAGTGGTTCCAGGACTTGTGCTTGACCAAGAGGGAAAGATGTTTTCTTCTGACTTTGGACTGGCTAATTAATAACATGCAAATCCGGGGCTGAAAGAAGTTGACTAAGCAGAAACAGCCTACCTAAAATGAATCCCATAGAGAGAGGAGTATGGCTGAAGGACTAAGGCAACAGACCAAGTCCTGATGACATTGTTTAGTCCTTGGATAAAATCATACCTAAAGATTTCCATTCCCTGAACTTCTGAATTACATGGGCCCATATATTTTCTCTCTTGCTAAGGCCAGTTTGAATTGAGTTTTGTCCTTTGGTTCCAAAAGCATTCATAACTAATGCTCAGATTTTCATAGAATGAGGTGAAATTTAAAAGGCACATATTCATACATATATACACATTAAATGAATATAATTTCAAGGCACTCAAAGATGAATGAACCCATCCATGACCCACACTGGTCTATAATTTCTAGCACAAGGACACTTAGATCTATGAGAATATGACATAATAATCAGAAATAAGAAGCCCTTAGACTTAAGAACACATTTTCTCTTAATAGATCCACTCAAGATGATAAAACCTATAAATGCATGATTAATCTGGGTGGAAATCCTTGGAAAATGCCCCTGGAGGCACAGCCTCAGCTATAGGCCTGTATGGTTACCACACAACAAGCACTATGCCAACCAAGTACCTCATTTAAGGCCATGCTTCATATCAGGCATTTTGTCCAAAACAGGGAATTAAAAACCAACTTATTAATGGCTTCCCTCAAAGGACTTCTGTGCCTCCCACTAATTTAGTCTCAGATGATTGCATAAGGCCTTCATCTCTTTGTTCTCATGGAATATTTTTATCCCATATACCTTGACATCATAAAAGAGTCTGTCAAAAGGGCAAAAAGAATACCCTAATGTGCTACAGAACTAAGACAGTCAAAGTACTAGCAGGTTCTACAAAGCAGACTTGGGGGGAGGGTGCTTAATCTGACTCCAGCCGCCTGGGAACATAGAGGCTGCATCTGAGGTAAATTTCTAAGCATAGTCCACACAGCCTAGGTGTCCCAAAGAATACACAGACAAGTGTGGGAACGTAACACCTTCCTGCGAGAAGAGACATAATCTCTTAGCCCAGCCTCACCACATTTCACAGATGAACACAACAGCGGAATAGCTGTTTTCCCCAAAACCATAGAGCTACTTCCTGAGAGAGCTGAGATTGCATCTCTCAGGCAGAAGTCATTCTAGGATTTGGGAATCTGAACATATCCTAATGCTTCTAGAATAACTAGTTTGGATGATGTGAAGGAATGTGGTTTGCAACATGCTTCTACTGGAGTCCAGAGACTCAACAAAGAGGAGCCAGAAAGGCATCTGGGAGAAGCAGATGATACCAGCATAGAGGCAAAGCAAGCGGGACAACAGAATGTGGAGGGAGCACTGTCACATGCTTCAGAGCACGGATCCTGGCACCCTGCTGCATTTGAACCCTGGCTTCATCACCTGATGGCAACTTTACTCATGTTAATTAACCTTCCTGTGCCTCAATTTCCTCTTCTGCAAAATGACTATAAAAATGAGATGGACGGGGCACCTGGGTGGCAGTCACTTAAGCAACCGACTCTTGGTTTTGGCTCAGGCCATGATCTCAAGGTTTGGGGATCCAGCCCCACATTGGGCTCCATGCTCAGCAGGGCGTTGGCTGGAGAGTCTCTCTCTCTCTCTCTCCCTCCCTCTCCCTCTGTCCCCCTGACTCATGCCATCCACCCCCCTCTAAAATGAATAAATTTTTTTTTAAATGGGATGGACACCATAGGATTATTATAATCTTTAAATGGGTTTATATTTGAAGAGCCCTGGGAACGCCATCTGACTCAGGCAGGTGAGTATTTGATAAATAAGCACCGACTGGTCGCACTCCATCCTTAGCCAAGTTCTAATGAGTAAACAGAAAAGGCCAGTTCTGAGACATAATCTTGGACTCCCCAAGTCCTCCCTAATTTATGAAATGGGGCTGGATGGAGAGAGCAGGGGAGGCTGTGTCTCTGCCATGGCTAGATAAATTTCTGGAGGAGAACCAGAGATAAAACCGGAAAGCAACACATTAAATCAAGAACCTGAGCAACTTTATGAAAATACTTGCCACTGGGCTGGAGGACACAAAGGGCTGAAGGAATATAAGGTGACTTCCTTCACAATGTGCACAGAATCTGCTCTGCTTTGATTTGAACTTCTCTGGGGGAAGAGAAAGGTGTTTCTCTTTTTTTTTTTTTTTTTAATTATGAAAAGGCACTGCAATCAGAGGCTTCCATTATCACAGGGATAAAATATCAATTTTTGTCAGGATAAAACGAAGCACAGATTGGCCGTGATAGGGAAAATTAAATTTCTAGCCTCCACTTGATTTGATATTTATCACTGCTTTACTTCAGAAATGTACTGTCACAAGACATTAAAAAAAAAAAAAACTTATTCATCACACACCAAACAAACTTAAAGTCTCTTAGAAAGCAGAACTGACAAATAACAGGTGTGATTGAGAGAAAATCAAAGGGATGAGTGAGAAAAAGGAATAAAGAAAAAAATCAGAAATATGAATAATTTCAGGCAGCTCGGCGAAGAGGGAAAGGGGTGTAGAGAGAGATTGCAAGCATGAGCTGTACATGAGAGGCAAAATTCCATTATCCGTTCTTGGAAACAGGCTGCTGAGTGGTCAGTTTCAATTCATTCTTGCAGACGGTTGCTGAGACCACCACATGCTTCCACCCTGGGCACCTGGGACACGGATCTACAGCACGGAGCCAAGTGCTGATCACATCCACGTTGCTCACCTTTCAATACTCATACCTCTGGGATCAGAAGGAGTCAGAGAACTCAAAATTAGTTTTTCAAAAGGAGCTCCTCTAGGGGCGCCTGGGTGGCTCAGTGGTTAAGCATCTGCCTTCGGCTCAGGTCATGATCCCAGGGTTCTGGGATCAAGCCCCATGTCGGACTCCCTGCTTGGCGGGAAGCCTGCTTCTCCCTCTCCCACTTCCCCTGTTTGTGTTCCCTCTCTCGCTGTGTCTTTTCCGTGAAAATAAATAAAAATCTTAAAAAAAAGAAAGGAGTTCCTAATCTATCAAAAAGTTCAGACTATTCATGTCAACTTGAATAGTTATGATGAATCTCTAGCTTCAATGTCTGCTATAGGAGACCCAAGTAAGGTTATAATTAACCCATTTTTTTCAAATGTTGCCATCCATTTGGACATTGGTATTACCCTTGTTCCAGGTATTATCATTTGTCCATTACAGAAATGGGACTTTTCTTTCCCTCACTTGGAAGGGCAGTTCTTGAAGTGAAAAAATATATATACACATATATATAATTATGATTATATATGTAAACATATGATATGTATACAAATACTATTGTATATGTAAAGAAATCACACACACACAAACACACACACGTGACATAAATTAATGAGCCTACTCCAGGTTGTCTAAACACTAGTGCTAGAGGTAATAATCATAAGTGCATGAAAGGGGGGCACTGTACTAAATTAGGACAAGATTTGATCTGTTATCTATTTAATGCACCCTGTCAATTCAATTTAAATGAAGATTCTACTATGTCCTAGGGAAGGTCCTCTATTAAAGTAACAAAGAATCAAAAAATGGTGAATGACACAATCCATGCCTTTACAGAGATGATAAATATCATTGTTAAGAAGCTAAGAAATCTTACCATTTACAACGATTTGGATGGAACTGGAGGGTATCATGCTAAATGAAATAAGTCAACTAGTGAAAGACAACTACATGTTTTCACTCATATGTAGAAATTAAGAAACAAAACAGATCACAGGGGAAGGGAGGGGAAAATAAAATAAGACATAATAGAAAGGGAAACAAACCATAAGAGACTTCTAACTCTAGAAAACAAATTGAGGTTGCTGGAGGGGCGGTGGGTGAGGGGAGGGGGTAACTGGCTGATGGGCATTAGGAGGGCCCGTGACGTAATGAGCACTGTGTGTTGTACGCAACTGATAAATATCTAAACTCTACGGAAACTAATGATAAACTACACATTAACTAATTGAATTTAAATAAGTTTTTAAAAAAGAAGCTAAAGCATACACATTACTATTAAAAAAAAAAAACACACAAAGTAAACATGGAATTTCCAATGGGGGCAAGAATCAGTGAGGAGTCCTTAGGTTAGAAAATACCTAACACAAAATCCATAGAAGAGTACTCCAATCAGAGGGAGGTGGGGCAGAGTTAATGGCAGATGCGGTAAAATTTCAGATTAAAGCTGCATGTGGTAGAAGTAGGGAATAAGCCAAAGGACACCAGAACGGCTGAAGGTTCTGGAATCCCTTCACCTGGGATCAAATGACTGCTCTGTGACCAATGGCAAGTTCCTTAAATTATATTGATAGTACCTAATAGGCTTATTGCAATTACTCAACACAATGCTTAGCCCAGAGCAGGCACCCATATATGTCAGCTATTATAAGCAGCTGTTAGTAGCAGTGGTGGAGATATATGGAGCGGGGCCCTATACTGTGGATGTCCAATGTTGGAATTTCAGAGAGCAGTGCATTTTGCCAGTGAGAAGAAACCAATGCTTGTGTCTGAAGAGGGGCATGCTCATTCTAGAGGATGTAGGTCATGCCTGGAGAGGACAGAGACTGAAGGTGTGCAGATTATGGGTGAAGATACTGCAGAGGTTGGGTGACAGAGAGATAACCAGATCCACACTAAAGCAGACGGGGTGGGAATACAAAAGGACGATAGTCACTTGAAAGGAATCATAGGTAAGACAGGAAGGTCTGGGCATGGGTCATGGGGTGAGAAGAAGGAAGAATCAAGTCTGATTGCTGCCTCTGGGGGCTGATCACTTGAATATTGGTGGTTTCATAGACAGCACTTAAAGAATGAGCATCGGGAGCCAGTTAAGGGGGCGGAGGAAGGGGTATAAATTTGGTTTTGCCACGCCGGTTCTGAGATTCTTACGGGAACCAGGGAGAACACTCTAGCAGGCATTTAGAAATACGCGTCAGTAATTTGGAAGAGAGGTTGGGGCTTAAGTTAATGAATTTGAGAGCCATTTGCATAGAAGTCTGTGGCCGAACCTGAGTTAACACATCACATAGCTGAGGGGTAAAACACAGAGAGGGAGAGAGAGAATGGGTGAACACTGTTGTCTGGGAAGTCTGCAATTAGCAAATGGGAAGGGGGAATAGAAAAGGAATCAGCATCACTGCCACAGACATCAAGGGCAGAGAGGGCTTCCAGAAGGTGAAAGAATGCATCACTTGTACCAAAGGATCATGAAGTTTAGTAAGAGGACAAAGATAGAGAAGATATTGCTGGATCTGACAATTAGAACATCCTAAAGAAACTTTTATTATTTTGATAAATTAAAAAAAAAAAACAAATATTGAATAAGAATATTGGAGGGGCTCCTGGGTGGCTCAGTGGGTTGAAGCCTCTGCCTTCAGCTCAGGTCATGATCTCAGCGTCCTGGGATTGAGCCCCGCATGGGTCTCTCTGCTCCGCAGGGAGCCTGCTTCCCCCTCTCTCTCTGCCTGACTCTCTGCCTACTTGTGATCTCTGTCTGTTAAATAAATAAATAAAATCTTAAAAAAAAAAAAAAGAATATTGGAACAAATACCTATGTACCCAGTGCTGAGCAGAATGACTAGGTAAGAGGCATATAACAAGAGTTTGAGGAGTAAGCATGAGTCGGGAAGTGTATTAAATAAGTGTAATGTGTAATAATGTAAACAAATTATTGTTTCATGAAAAGGTTCAGAATGGAAATATGAGATGGCAGAATTACTACAGGAATATCGTTTTAGGGTAAAGAAGCCATGGGATGTTAGTGTAAAGAATGTGTCACTGGAGAAGAATATAGAAAATTGAAGGAGACATTTACATAAATCAATGAGCACATCAAAAAGGAAGTGGGAAAATAGAGAACTAAGCCCAGAAAGGGAAGATGAACTTCGCTATCCAAAAGGTCCTTTTTTTTTTTTTTAAATCTTATGTAGGAACAAAAGCTTAGATGGAGAACAGATATCAAAAGTAAATTTGAAAAAAAAAGGAGGGGGAGGGAAGGACGTTTGGGTGGAAGAGTTTTAATTTTGAGGGAAGCAATGAATGAATTTCAAGATCTGAGTTACCAAGCACAAGCGCACTTGACTCTCATGCCAGTTCTAGAATTCTCTACAGCATCCCTGGCAAACAAACAGTCAATCTTGACTTACTTTAGGAGAGAGGAGCTCACTATCACATAAATTAGTGAATTTCATTTCTAGACTTTTCAGGTCGGAAGGAAGTTCTTATCTTTATCCTGAACTGTAATCTACTTTCCTGTAACTATTACACCTCAATTGTGTATCTGCCTACTGAGACCACAAGAATTTCCGTAAATCTCTCTTTTATATGACTCCCTAACAAATATTTCCAGATAACAATCATGTCCCAGCTGAGTTGCCTGGTTCTGGCTAAAATAGTTCTTGAGTCCTCACACCTGCATCCCAGTGTTTATAGCAGCATTATCAACAATAGCCAAGAACCTAAATGGAAAAGAACCTAAATGTCCACTGACAGATGAACAGATAAAGAAAATGCAGTACACACACACACACACACACACACACACAGAGAGAATATTACTCAGCTATCAAAAAGAATGAAATCTTGCCATTTGCAACAAGGTGGATGGAGCTAGAGTGGATTATGCTGAGCAAAATAGAGAAAGACAAGTATCAAATGATTTCACTTATTTGTGGAATTTAAGAAACAAAACAGATGAACATAGGAGAAGAAAGGAAAAAAGAAAGGGAGGTAAAGCATAAGACTCTTAACTATACAGAAGAGGGTTGCTCAAGGGAGGGGGGTTGGGAAGATGGGCTAAATGGGTAATGGGTATTAAGGAGGGCACTTGTGATGAGTGCTGGGTATTAGATGGAAGTGATGAATCACTAAATTCCACTACTCTGAAACCATTATCACACAATATGTTAACTAGCTAGAATTTAAATAAAAACTTGAAACAAAAAATAAAATAAAATAAAATAAAAAATAAAGTTTTGATGTTGAGAAAAAGAAAAGAGAAGATTCCCTGAGTCTTCAATGTCCTCTTATCCATGGAAAAGCTCACTGAGGCTCTCAATGTTTGGTCACAGAAAAATAGGAAACAAGGTCCTCTTTAGGAGATACAAGCATAGCATTAGGTTTTAGGACTCAAACAAATGTAGTGTTTGGATCAGTTGGCGTGATGCTGCTGCATGAGGCTGGACATTCACGGCACTCATCTGGGACTTGGTGGCCTCAAATGTAAAGTGAGAATCTCTCGCACCTTACTTCTCCATCATGCTCTACAAAAGAGGCTACGAGACAAAATGCCAGAGATGCCGCCCGAAGGAACACCTCATTTGCCTTTGGGTAAAACCCTAACTCTTGCTCCAAACAAAAGCCTGGGTCATGGGAACTGTAGCCCTTGGTTCTCATATGCTTCCCTTGCAACTCTCAGGGTGGAAATCCTCTGCATATCATCAAAATAGGAGACACCGCCAAGGACCTGTGCTGAGTCATCTGGTTTACCCTAAGGGATAACTTGGGATAGCTTCTAATTCTAACTAGATTCTAAACTGGACCCAGCATGCTGGCTTATTATTATCCCTCATCTTCAGAAAAACAAGGGCTACACCAAGATTTGGACATGAATGGATCTTCCAGAGAGGTGTTTGACTCCCTGAACACCTATTCCCACCCCCGTTCACCATTTCTCTATTATCGAAGAGAAACATGTATTTTCTGTTTTCCTACATGTAAATCTACATGTTTTTCCCCCCAAGTTTTTTCTACCCAGACTCTCTCTGGGTTAACTCCAAAAAATTCTATTTTAACCTCTCTGGTTTGATTCCCAATTAGTGTATTTCTCACTTCCATTCTCTTTCTCCCCTTCCCAGACTCACCAAACAACCTCTCCCTCTGCTGTTGTGCTTCCTGTCAATCTAGCTCGTGCTTATCATAAATTAGCATTTTTCAGTATCCACCCTGAGATTTGTAACACAAAGACAGCTCTGTTGATGACAGAAGCAGCACACACAAGCTGCCCTGCAGCCTAGGGGGGCTGTCCATCCCTGCTGGTACTGAAAACGAAACAGGCAAACACCGGGGTGGCTCCCAGGACCATTTCATTAAACTCTTAGGATCAGAATGTTTGAGAAGAAAGAAGCAGAAGCTGCTTCTCTGCATAAACTCATGAGTGAGCTTTCAAAACACAGAAAATCATGCATAAGGAAAACCTGCAAGAGATGTCACCATGGGAAAAGAACAGGCTCGGTGGTGATAGAAACCAAATCCTCATACCCTCTTTTCACCCGCTATGCCCCAATCCACAGGAAGTCAAGATCTCAGTGTTTCCAAAGGGCTAATTTCCAGTTCTATATTTAACACATTAGAAAACCCTTTTGGAAAGAAGAGTTCTGTACCTGCATACATTTACACTACACACACATAAATACTGGCTGGAAGGTTTATCAAATTTCACAAACGTATAGATGAAGGCTGAAGCTGGGTTTGAATTTCTGAAAATTTTTGTGAGCCATCAGCTCTCAAAAGCAGACAGTATGATAATCTCACAGATGGAGCCTCTTTCCTTAATTAATCACTGAAGACCTTTAAAAAGGTCAGAGTGCATCATGCTCCCAGTCCAACCTCCACAGGGAGGACCAGAAGCACCTGACAGCAAGACTGTATACACGCATGCACTCTATTTATCCCAGCTTGTTAATGGAGTGTGTGGCACTTTTCCTGAGATACTGTGTGCACACACATTTTTAAAAAATGATGCATTTGTCTATATAAACAGAGATGAGAATGAATTCTCTGTTGCTAAAGTTACCACAAACTTAGAGGCCTAAAACAAAAGCAGTATCTCTCACACGGTTCCATAGGCTTGAAACCCAACAAAGTCATCACCAGGCAGAACTCAAGGTGTTACCTGTCCAGAGCTCTTACTGGAGGCTCTGGTTCCGGCTCATACAAGTTGCTTGCAGAATTCCGTACCTTGCTGTTTTAGGGCTCAGGGCCTCATCTCCTTGCTGGCCATCATCGTGGAGCCCCTCTTAGCTTCCTTCCTCCATCTTCGGAGTCAGCAACAGAATATCAAATTTCCTTCCATGATTCCAGTCTTTCCAGCTTCCCCTTCTACCATGTGGCTTCTGAACCCTTCTCCATTGCGTCTGACTGCAGCCACAGCAAGTTCTCGGTTTTCAAGGGCTGATGCGAATAGATTGGGCCCATTTTATAATCCAGGATAATCTCCCCGTGTTAAGGTCCATAACTTTAATTATATCTTCAGGACTCTTTTGACACTTAAAGTAACCTATTGGCAGGATCAAGGGATTAAGGCAAGGACATCTAAGAGGGTCCATTATCTGGCTTACCACACTGAATGTATCATCTGAGTTCCTTTTTATACTAAACTTCCAACAGACATTTCAGGAATATTAGCTGATGATCCAGAACCATGCACATCACTTCAAGATGTCCCTCCTCTTTGTTATCACACATTTTTATAAATCCATTCAAGCTTATCTAGCCTTGATTATCCCACTGATAACTCCCCCTCCAGCCCCCTTCAGTTCCTGAAACGTTCCATACAGGGCGAAGACCAAAGGCCCATGCTGCAACTGAGTCAACAAGAGTGCGCCGTGACCACTGGTCCATCTCACACAGAGGCTAAAAACTTGTCCTTGCATTTGGTCTACTATCACGGATCCGATCATGAACCATATAATGCCTCAGCATCCTCATATCGCTGCTCAGATGAATGTATCAGCCCTCCCTGGGCTCTCCTGATATTTTTCCAAAGCACCAAATGAACCCCTTTCTTACTTCCGCCTACCTGACCCATATCTTCAAGTAATTTTACATTAACTTTCCATCTACTTTGTGGTCTCTCAGGGACCAGCTTCTGGAGTAAGAAGCAAATTCTGTTGTTCCATATGCCAGGTCTGGGCACACCCCCTGCTCGAGCCTATGGAAGGCACAGCAGCCATGTCGAGTCTGCCTTCTTAGGGAGGTTAAGTGCAGACCACATGGCTCATCAATGTCCCCCACAGAGCCACACTCTCTGGAATTAAAGTGACTAGATCATCCTGTGTATAGTCAGTATACTCTGTCTTGACACATGCATGAGAGAAAAAAGCAGCTGCTTTGTCTGGGGTAGCTCAGATCAATTTTGTCGTGAACAACCACCGCTACGGTAGACTTCTCATTGCTCAACACAACTCCATGGCCTGCCTGTGAGTCTCATCTGTCAGGTGTTTGTTGGGGCATCTGGTCCCTTTTCTCTAATTTTACTTCCATGGTGCCCTAAAAATCTGGACTCGGTTATTGGATATTTTTGCTATGAAATCTCTCCTCTGTGGCCATTTATGCATTCTCCCTCCCACTCAAAAACTGAATTCCAGTGGCTTGCATCCAAAGGATATGTCCTGTAGTTTCTAAAATAAACCTCTCTTATACCTGCATTTCCCTGGCACATTCATTACTTTCCTTTATCCTTCAAATTATTTTATCATAAAATCAGATGCATTGCAAAATTTTTGGCAAGGCTTTCTAAATGTGAAGAAAGACGAATGACATTTATTTTGTTCTCCTAGCAAGGCAGGGCCTTCCACTTTGTAATCATGATGGGTTTCATTAATGTTCTCCCCAGTCCACTATTCTTTCATTAGTAAATGAAGCTTGACCTGGAGCTGGCCTCAGTGGCAGCCCATTAGCTACGGCCTCACAGTGAACAACATCACTTTGTATTGATGGCCTTTGTTTACAGGCACGCAACCAGACTGGAGCTGCAAGACTGTCCTGATCCTGGCCAATTTAATTTCACAAAAAGAGTTCCATAAAACTCTTGTCTGAACTCTTTTTCCTGGCAACAGCCTAAATATTTTCAAATAGCCCGCTACCAAACCAACGGGCATCCCTCCCCCAAAGCTCTTCTGCAAAAGCATGGAGGAAAAACTACAATAGAAAACAGACCGTTAGTTCGGCATAATTAAAAATCTCATCTGACCCTTTGTGGGCAACTCTCTGTCCACCTTCCTGAATTTCTTTCAACGGGCATCCACTGAAAACAGATGCTTCATAAAAAGAATGACATATTCCCTAAGAGAAGATTGTTAACATCTCTTTTTTATAATTAAAACAACGGCTTGGCATGCTTTCTACCATATTTATAGAACTCAGAGCAATGCATGATCTCTTAGGACTACTAGGCCATTTTCTTTCTAACTGAAGAGGTTTGTCTTATCCTGAGATCTAGAAAATAGACTGGTAGGGAAGAATTAGTGAGCTTAACACAAGAGAAGATATGAAACAATGAGACTATGGCTCTGTGAAAATATCCATGCCCTGGTGGGTCATGTCCTGATGGAAAGAAATAAGTGGATGCATGGGCAACTTTTCAGCAGAACATTTCCTAGAAAAAATAAATTAAGTGCATTTAAGTGATATTCCAGTGGACAATTTTTGTATATGAGAACAGAATTAAGGCAAGGGAAAATCATTCTTATATTCACATAACTGACTTAAGTCTAATCTGCATAGTTACACCAGATCTGCTACCCTGAACTTTACGTTGGAAGCCCGTGTGCAGAGAAGCACGGTCTTCCCTGACCCTGGATTGGGTACCAGTAGTACCCATGGTGCCACTGAACGGTCAAGGTCACTCCTAACATATGTGATGCTCTAGACCTTGCCTTTGGAAGGCCCCAGCTTTTATCACTCGGTTCATGTGACATCTGTCAATCTGATCATGTGTGAATACTGAGGTTTACCCTTGCATGCTTTTTTTAAAGGGCTGGTGAGGGATGGGCCTCTCTTATAGTGATCATCATCAAAGATTTTTGAAGGTGATTTCCTTTCAGCGTGCCTGGGTGGCTCAGTCAGTTAAGCATCTGAGCAGGTTCAGCTCAGGTCATGAACTCCAGGTTGGGTGATCTAGCCCTGAGTCAGGCTCCATGCTCAGCAGGGAGTCTACTTCCCCTCTCCCTCTCCCTTTGCCTCTCTCTGTACTCACGTGCTCTCTCTCTCTCTCTCTCACACACACACAGCGTGCACTCTCTCTCAAATAAATGAATAAATCTTTTGAAAAAAAGTAATTTCCTTTCACAAAGTTTCTACAAGAGCAGACATTTGATCCCTAGAGGAAAAAGGTCAACTTACTACTACTATCCTGTATTCAAATGCATTTGCCATTGATATCTTACACTAAAACTTTCACATTTCTGGATTTTTATAAGTTTATATCCAAAAGGGTCAGATGCAAAACATGTATTTCTACATGCATCTCCACTGGGGACAGACAGCTTTGGGATTCACCACTCCTTTGTTCCATCTTCTGCTTTCTCCCTGAGCTGAAATTACTTATTTCTGTATGAATGACTTTTACACTTTCATTCTTTGGCTCATCTAGTTTTGACGAAACACACATGAAAGGTGTTCTTTGAGTCTTTCACTCACGTTAGAAGTAAATTCCATGGTATCAGACACATGGCTTATGGATCTCCTCAGTCATCCCCCTCTTCCTGTGGGAGGCACCAACCACCTCCTGAACAACATGGCAGCTGCAGGGCGCGGACCAGTCACTTGCTCTAGAAGTCCCTCCCTGTCAGATGGCCTCTGAGCAGCTGGGCTAACCAGCAACAAACCTAGGTTTCTGGTTCTTCCAGGCATTTATGGACTGGGATGAAGCCCCACAATGGAGTGGGATGTGGCATCTCAGAGCCACGAGAGCAACCGAGATATGGAGAAGCATGTCATACCCTATGAAGTGAACTCTCACAGACTGGAAAAAGGAGGCAGAAGGGAGATGGTGAGACAAATTATCTCCCATTCCTATCTTTTACTGTCTATTTGGACATGCAGTTTCTTATTGCAGCTTGTCTGTAGACAACCCACACACTGAGAGACACGTTCCATCTATTCATGGAGGGCTGGAAGTCAATGTCATTGCTATCAACTAAATTGCCCCCCACCCCCCGTCATTCATATCTGGAAGTCCTAACCACCAGTGTGACTGTATTTGGAGACAGGACCTTTAGGGAGATAATTCACATTAAATGAGGTCACTAGGACAGGGCACTTATCCAATAGGACTGCTGTCCTTCGAAGAGGAGGAGACAGCCTGAGCATGAGGAAAGGCCATGTGTGGACACAGGAGTCGGGGGTGGGCATCCTACAAGCCAGGAAAAACGCTCTCACCAAAGAGTGAATTTGTGTGGGCACCTTGATCAGGGACTTCTGGCCTCCAGAACAGTGATAAAATAAATATCTGTTGTTTAAGCCACTTGACAGTGTAAGTTGACTAATACAATATACAAAAATTATTCACTTAGGTATCACTTAAATGCACTTATTTTTTTTTTTTCTACGAAATGTTCTGCTAAAAACTTGCCCATGGATCCACATATTTTTTTTTTTTCCTATCAGGACATGGCCCACTGAGACATGGACATTTTCACAGAGAAGTTGCCAGGGTATAAATCCCTAATATGAGCATAACTAGATGGTTTAGGAATCTTCTTCTGGATTGCCTCTTAATACCCTGTATCTTTTCCCCAGACCTTGCCCTTGTCATGCCTTCACTCTGAGAGCTATTTTTCCATGACCACCAACCCAATACAGTGCCTCTGGAACTCCTGAGATCAAGGCCCGTCATCGTCTCTATCCCACGGCCATAGACGACGCTCTTACCCTTCACCTAACATACTGCTGTTGTGTGCTGGAGACCAAACAGTGGTCAGCACCGACTTCTACTCTTAGGGAAAAAAGGGCCCAGATATACGGTCTGGCAAGAAAAGGCTAGGAATGTTGTCTTCCTAAAGAGAAAACACCTCACAAGCACAGGCTCACGTGATGCTATTTCCATATGCTATCTTCTGTTTCCGCACTCTCTGGGCCCATCGCTTTCCCTTGACTTAACAAACAACCACTCAGAACCTCTCACAGAAGCTTGGCAGGCAGTAGGCACAGCTGAAATATCACGGGTCGAAAATTCAAACCTGAGTCTGTCACTGTTTTGCGATCTTCGTTCCCTTGTTTCAAAGTGAGAATAGCAAATGCTACCTCATTGTTTTGTCCTAACAATTAAATGAGAAAATGGAGAAAGTGCCTGGCACACAGGAAGTACTCGACACTATGTATTACTTCCTCTTCCGCGTTTCCTTCTCCCCAGGCAAAACTCAACAGCCTCACCATGCACGTATTTACACCCCCTGGGGCTCATCCCAGTTTTTCCACAGATAAAAAATATTTCCTTAGTACCTTTGTCGCACTTCTTATGTTGTAGCCTGTTTGACCGTAACAACACTACATATGAGGTATCATTCTTCTCATTTGCAGATGGGAAAATTTAAGCTCAGAAAGAATACGAGATTCCCAAAGAGTCCACTCCAGAGCTCTCCCCATGAGACCACACCCTACGTCTCGTCCACATCAAGCCTTGCTGGGTCAGCAGGTTCCACCGGGATTGTCAGACTTAAGGGACGTTGATCACAACTTGGGAAAGTACAGCCTCAGTCCTCACAATGTGTTCTACGGACATAAATGGGCACAGGTGCCACCGTAAGTGGATCATGTGCTGACAGTCATCATTCATTCGTCCAAGAAGCATTTATTAAGCTCCTACTAAATGCATATCAATTAGCTGTAAAGGAATCAAAGAACCAAATGCATGCCCCCTACCATCTAAGAGTTCACAACTTAGGTGTTGTGTAGACACACAAAGGCACAAAAAGTTAACACACAGGAATCAGACAAATTCGCAAGCACAGAGACTGGCTCAAAACATATGTAATAAAGTGTTAAATTTTATAACCTACATCCTAAGCTCTCCAGTGGTTTCTCAGTCTTGACGCCATCAACAGTGGGGCCACAGAATTCACTGCCGCGGTGGGATGGCTTGTACACTGTGGGGTATTCAGAAACATCCCTAGAGCTACTATCATCACAGAATGCGACAGACTACGTGGCTTAGAGCAATAGGAATGGATTCTCTCACAGATTTCAGTGCTGGAAGTCTGAAATCAAGATATCAGGAGGCCATGCTACCTGCAAAGTTTCTAGTACAGAATTCTTCCTAGTGTCTTCCAGCTTCTGGTGGTTCCCAGCAATCTGCCCTCACCGGGCTTGTGGCAGCCTTTTCTTCAGTCTGTGCCTCTGACTTCACATGGCTCTCTTTTCTCTGTGTCTGTCTCTACATCCCTAATTCCCTCTTCTTATAAGGATACCAGCTACCAAATCAGGGCCCGCTCTAATCTAGCATGAGCTCATCTTAAGTCAATTACATCTGGAAACCTACGTTATTTCCTGTAAGATCACATTCACAGGTTCCAGATGGACATGGATTTTTGCAAACACAATTAACCCAACACACCTGTTTTCTACCACTATAACACCCACCCCACCATATGTATGCATATATATATATATATATATATATATATATATATATATGTGCACGCACACAGGTGCGCGCGCGCGCACACACACACACACACACACACAAAATTTGGCAATCAAAAATATCTCCAGGCATTGCCAAATGTCCTCAGGTGGAAGAAAGCATCACCAGTTGTTAAGGACCACTGCTCTACAGAGATCAGAAAAGGGAAAAACAAAAGCAAGCTGAGCAGTCGGTCAAGGCTTTGACGCAGCAGATGGGGGTCAAGGGAGCCTGGCTTCTCTGGCTTCTCCCAGTTGCTCCCCCTCTTGACTTCTCTTCCACCTTCATTGCTATTTCCTTCCTCTAAATGTTTTTTTTTTTCTCCTCTTATTTTATCTTCTCTGTCTTTCTTTGTCTCTATTTCCCTCCCCTTCTCCTACCTCCTGCCAGTACCTTTCATTCTCCTTCCTTCCGGGTACTCTGAGGGCTAGCCTCAGTCGGGCAGGTGCCACGGAACATGGCCGATGTTGGCTGGCAGGTGACAGGCAGGCAGGGATGGCTGGGAAACAGGGGGTACACAATGGGCTCGCTTTCCTGTCACCTTGTGAAGAATGGCTCTCACCCAGTCTTTTCTTTCAAGAGTTTGTGAAATTCATTCAATAGAAAAAAAAAATGTGAAAGGAATTATGAAGTCTTGAGGAAAATCACTTTTTTTAAAGTTAAGTCGCATGACAATGGCAGCTGATAGAGTGAATTAAATTCTAACTGCACCAGCGATTTGATAGGTATCATTTTGCTAAGCATTACCGAGAAAATGCCTTCTAGGGGATGTGAAGTTCAAATTCAGAATGAACACGTGACATCTGTGACATCTGATTCAATTAGGTGAAATTCATTAATATAAAAAAGGAAAAAGGTCAAATGGAAATTCGAAATTTGTAAAACAGATTCAGAGCACTTTTCTAGAAAACCTACCCACAACATCTTTCGTAAAGCCCACGCTGATTTAATTTAGGGTCTAAAAGGAAGGAAAACATTTCACTGACACATCAGTGGTGTCACAGGTGCTTGAAATAGTTCTTTTTTTTGTGACATTTGGGAAATATTTGTAAACTATGTTTTGTCTCCATGAACCCAGTACGAAGCTTGCCAGTCACTCAACTGTCCCAGGAAAACATTCTCAGTCATTTGGACATGGCTCTGTTGCCATGGACGGCAGGATAAAGCCAGTAATGTCTGCAACTACTGTGGGGCAATCCTAAACTCAAGACTTTGGAACACCAAAGGCAACTGCCAACTAAGACTTTCTAAAAAAAAAAAAGAAAGAAAGAAAGAAAGAAAAAAAAAAATAGTCAAATGGGTGCTGTAAAATATTCTCCATGAAATATTTCCCACCCATTTAGCAGATCACGTCCTCTAAGGCATTCACGTAGGGCTGGCTAAAAGAGTTTCAAAATCTTACTTTGCCTGGATGTAAGGAAGTCTGCCTCATTAGTGATCAATTACCAGCCAGATCTGCCCTAGGAAGTCATTAATATATACCTTGTACTGTCAAGCCCTGTAATTGGGCACCACATGGCCAATAAGCCATCAGATGCTATTATTAATACCTCCCTCAAAGCTCCACCAGGATCCATATTGTATAAACGAGGTACCAAATGGGGTGATTTTTCATTGCCTTCCAACTTGGCCTACAATAAGTAGATCAACACAAACCAGCCGGTGCTTGGACCCAAAGGCAGAGTCTCACTATATGGCCCATCACTGACATTGATTTTCAAAGCTTCCAATAGTGCTGTCGTGTACAAAAGCTTTTTCCTATGGGCTGGTGATCCAGGACTAACTTCAAGAAGCCCATTTTTTCAGAAGTTCCTGCTTCCTCCTCTTCCACATACAAGAATGAATGGAGATGCTGCTAAAGAATGAGATCACAGGGTGCCTGGGTGGCTCAGTCGTTGAGTGTGTGCCTTCGGCTCAGGTCGGGATCCCAGCGTCCTGGGATCAAGCCCCACACTGGCCTCCCTCCTTGGCGGGAAGCCTGCTTCTCCCTCTCCTGCTTCCCCTGTTTGTGCTCCCTTTCTCACTGTCTCTCTCTGTCAAATAAATAAATAAAATCCCAAAAAAATAAAATAAATCTTAAAAAAAAAAAAAAGAATGAGATCCCATACTGTGGCAGGTGAGTGCCCTGTGCAAGGAGGAGGTATTCATGTCCAGCAACAAGGGGAGGAAGCACTGGAGAGAGATATTACAGAAGCCAAAAAGCAGCAAGAAGAGGACCATGGAGTAAAGATACTGAGTAACTTCCCCCCCTCAACATACTGAGATCCCAATTATCCTAATCCAAGAATCTTCTAGGGTTTTCTCTACTCGAGGATTTTATTCACTCATGCATTCATTCATTCAATGATTCATCCATCCATTCATTCTGTCGTCTGACAAATAATTACTGAGCCAACCAATCATCAGGATCCATGCCAGACCCTTGAATGGGAAAGGACTGCTTTGAAAAAACAGCCATGCATCTTTATTCTTTTAGGAATGGTTAGAAATCTCAGAAGCTTCCCTCCCTCTACCTGCCCTTCACCTGCTACTCCCAGGCATCCTTCAAGTGTCAGGTTACAAGATCACTTCCTCAGGAAAGCCTCCCCTGACTGTTCCTTCCTAGTGTAAGCGCCGTGGCATTCTGTACTTCTTGGCACATTCCCTATTACTAAAGAAGCTGCTTTCAAACCCTCTTCGATGTCTGTGTGCATTGCTAAACTACATTTCTGATGTGTTCACCACAGGACTCCCTGTGCCTAGCACATTGCCTGGCACATAGTAGGTATGCAATTAATTGGTGCTGATCGACTGACTGCTGGTGGCACAGACTGCAAGAGGCCACTGCTGATGGGACTGCTTGTGGACAGCAGTCTCTCCAGGGAGCAATCAAAGGCCTTGACTGACAGTTCTAGCTTTACTACCTGTAAGAAATCTTCAGTAAGTGTTCCTGTCCCCCTCCCTTCATTTCTCTCTCCCTCCCACCTCATCTACTCCCTCCCTGTTCCCCTTCCCCCTTCCCTCCTTCTCTTTCTCTCTCTCCCTCTCTCCCTCTTAATCAGTGGGCTCGCTGCAGGCAGAATGAGAGCAGGGACCGGGAAGACAGTGAAGAAATACATCACTCAAGCAAGAAGTAGGGACTGTAAAGAGCTTCGGATGTGATGAGTTGATTCTCTTCTCTGTTCACTGCTGCTTTCCAGAACCTGAGAGGGTACTGAGAAGGAGGAGGTGCTCGATTAAGACTTTGAAGAAATGAATAAACGGGTTGATTAAGTTATTAATTGTAGAAAAGATCTGCTTCTCTGTGCTCACCGATGACATCTCACGACTGAGGGAGGAAAAGGATTCAGGCATGGACTAAGGACTCAGAGCAGGGTTCCTTTCTGTGCTCTCCCATTAATCATTGTCATTTCTGGCCATTTTGGGGTCGGGGATCCCAGGAAGGGCCTACATTTTCAATAATAAGAGCAGTAATAGCTAACAGTCTGGGATTGCTTATAGTGCTGAGCAAAGAGCCTCTCTTACATTATCTGATTTCATCAAGACCACGCACGGAGGTGTTGTTAACACTATTCTTAAAGTGAAGACCCTGGGGTTCAGAAAAATGTAAAAGACATGCTCCGGATCGCACAGCTACCAAGTACAAGATCTGGTTTCCATCCACGTCTGTTGGGCCTCAGAGCTCTCACTCTTGGCCACTGGACTACGCTGCCCCTTCTAGACCCACAGGGTTACAGACGCAGGCCCACCCTCCAACAGACACACAGCCCAGCCGCTGTACCACACCAGGGAGCTCCCTTCCCATGGAGGATGATGGGAAAGGCGCCCTCTGGCTTTACGCGACATGGCGGCAAAGCTCACGCTAGAGGTGATAGGGTCACGTGACACCGAGCTATCAGCTCGATCCTTGGCTCCTTGGCGGAAGTACAATACTCCCCTCCCCAGGGAAGCTTTGGAAAAAGTCTTCCTTCCACTGCCTCATCATGCCACTCCAGCGATTATTCAGCATGGCCACAACAGTGACTCCAAGGCCCCCGGTACAATTCTGCTTTTTTGCCCAAATCACGCTGCCTCACAAGCCAGGCCCCCCGCCCCATTGCTCTGCCCATCAATACACATTTACAACAGATTTCATTCAACTCCACTGGCCCTCTGGTTAATTTACACAGTGCCAAACTGACCTTTCCAAATGTGTCCCACGGCATGGGGAGAGTGAGGAAAATTTACTGCCAAGAACCAAAAATATGCTACCTTGTGAAATATGGGTTTTTTCATGGCTTGATTTGAACTTCGTATCAGAAACTGTGGAGCGGTTCAATGATTATTCACCATTTGAGGAAGGGAAAAGGCAGTTCAGAGGCCTTCAGGGCCCATATTTCACAGCCCTATCAGACGCTCACACAGGTGATTAAAAGCTCCACAAGCAGCAGCAACTGCAGGGCCTCCTGGTCACATTCTAGAGAAAGAGATGTATTTCTCTGAACGAGAAGAAGCTTGAGAACCCACCGGCACTGAAAAAGTTGGCACGAATTTCCCTGGGGAATGCAGAGGGAAAAAAAAAGTTCTCCAACTTTCCCTTCCCCTTCTCATCTTCCATTCATCCATGAAAATCCACCAAGGCCCCTTTAATCCGTGCTTTTCTTAGCTCAGTGAGGGCCTGAATGATGTTTGGATTAATCCACCATGAGGCAGCTATCCTGTGAGGAGATGCAGAAGCGAGAATAATTTCTACGAGGACCAGGACTTCACTTAGAGCACTGGGAGGAAAGAACACAAGCAAGGAAGAGTACAGGATCTTGGAGACAGCTGTGACCAGCCGCAGGCTGGGACATGCAAGGGAAGGAGCCGTTACTGGTAGCTAGAAAGGGCAGTGGTCTGGACAGGGGAGTCCGGCAAGAGTTGCTCCCTTCAGAGGAGGCATGCAGCCAAGAAGGAAGCTGGGAGAATGAATATTTTGCTCTCACTCTCTTCCCTTCTCCATTCTCTTGGACTGTATTCCATTGGCCCAGTCAAACCACAGCCATTCCAGCTAAGGACCCCATTGGTATGAACCCTAAAGCTCACTGCCAATTCATAAAGTCACTCTCCAGGGCTGGAAACGAGATCTGGGATGCTGGAGGGGGTAACTTAAAAATGTCCAGCACACCAAGAAAACTCTTAAAGCCCACCTTTTATGCTTGACCCCCCAATTCCCCTTCCAATTTCATGAAGACCATTTTCCTGTGTACCCCCAGACTGGGGTACAGCAGTGCACTAAGTCTAAGCTACACAGCCCGTTGCCGGTTTGAAGTGAGCGTTCTCCTCTGAATTCACAAAATGTGGCTCATGGGGTAAATTCTAAAAATGTTCTAATTACTTTGAACAGAAGGATATTTTCTTCTCTACCATAATAAAAACTCCTTCAAGGCAGGCAGCATGATTTGTTAGTACCTACATAAATTGAGTACCTCCTTATGCCGGTATCCATACATCTGTTATATGTCATTGGCTCATCATAATGAACATAGAGATGAAGAAATCAAAGCTCAGCTAAACTAAATTTCACAAAGTGACACGGCCAGAGTAGAACAGGTCAGAGATCTAAACTCAACTCTTCCTGACTCTCAAGTTCAAGCTTCTAACCACCATGTCACTCTGTCTCTTAATCACTTTCGAAATCTCTACAATGCTTAGTAAGCAGCCTAACACACGGCAGACCTCCTTCTGTTCCCTGGGTGGATAAATGGACACATTCTAATGGAAAGAAACCATCATTCTCAGTCTTCATTACTATCCCCTAGGCCAGATTCTCTTCATGTCCTTCATTAACTCATTACACAATCAATTATTGGGACTGTACTTTTTTTTTAATCATCCCCAAAGTCAGAAAAGAAACAGAAAGCATAGTCCTGGGTCTAAAAGCAATGTTTCCAAGTCAAGGAGCATAACTGAATTCCTAATCAAACACTAAGTATGGTGCATAAAGGATGACTGGAATTCAGCTATTTCCCAAATGTTCATCCTAGGAAAGCTTAAATCATGCTCAAGAGAAGAGTAGGAACTCGGATGACAGAAAAGTGGCAATAAAGCAAGGATATTAGATAACAAGGAGAGAACAAAACTAGGAAAGGAGAGATCTTATGGTAGCAGCCTTTCTTGGTAGAAGAAAAGCATGGAGAAGGAGGGCCCAGGCCCACTGCCTTTCACAAACCAGGATTTCAATAAGTAACTGTTGATTTTAAAATCTGTATTCATGAAAACATTCATGTAAGCTGAAAAGCATTTTATTCACACTGAAAGGACTAGTTTTTTTGAAAAATTCTATGGTTCAGAAAATTCTAAAATGAAGGCTCTCTTTTAAAGAAAGAAAAGTGAATTACTATCCATTTTCCTTACTCCTTAAAGCAATGACTCAAGTGGCTAATTCACAAGTAAAGGCAAATGACAAAGGAAATTTCTGACCAAAATTGCATTAACGTTCATGGCCCTTTTAAATCTGGGAGACTTGATTAGTCTATGGGCTCATAATTAAAGGGCGACCTAACAGGATTCCCTAGATCTCTGTAGGGCCGGAGGATGATACTCACCAAGAAAGGGCTGAGAATATAAATTTTACAACCTAGCAAGAGTAAAGGTACGAGGAATCTTAAAAAGGCACCAAAAGACTTTGAGGAATATACAGTAGATTTATCTTTGCCCATTCCTCACACGAAGTGCAACTAAAATCTCTGGTCGCAATAGATGAAACAATCAGAAGGCGATGATGACAAAGGGAGACAAGAAAGTATACTATCTAGGGACCGCAGGACCCAAAGAATGACATAGGAGGAAAGTCCCTGGGTTTTGTTTTGCTTTCTGCTTCCCCAATTTGGAGCCCAGCAAGTCAGCAACCCAGAGTCCCAATGGGCATGAACAAAAAGGCCCAACAAAAGCCTTATCTCGTCACGGGATCAGGAAAAGGACAGCCTCGCAGATCAGAAAATTTAAGTAGTAACCACTGTACTCCAGCCAAACACCACAGAAAAACTGAGGCTCCATCCACACCAGTAAATCCCCTGGATAGACTTTAAGGACACACCCCAACCCTCTGCCCCTTCTTCCTGCAGTGGCGTGGGAGAGAAGGCCAGAAGCCATAGATGAGAGAACACGTGGTGCTGGGGAGATCACACTGGACCTCTACTCCTACCCCCGCAGCAATGAGGCACCAGCCTCTGCCAGGATGGTGTCAGAGGACACTTGATAGACATAGGACTCCTGCCACTGCCCAGTAATGAGGCCACCTTCGGCGTGCTATCAGAAGAGATCGCACGGGGAGTAGTCATGAGGGACCCTGGACCCTCCCTGCCAGATGAAATCAGTGGAAGCTTAGTATACAACCCCCACCCCCAATCTGTAATAATATGAAAGATTTATGCCCTTGGGGGCCAACAAAGGCTAAGCAGAGATCCAGGATGCCTACACTCATCTGGCAGTTACACAGGGGCACCCACACCTTCCCCCGCCAGAGCAGTGCCAGAGGAAGGCATTCTACCTTGTTTCCTAGAACAACCATAGAAAATTGCCACAAATGTGATGGCTTTAAAAAAACAAACAAAAACAAAACAAAACAAAACAACAAACAAACAGGAATTTAGGGCACCTGAGTGGCACAGTTGGCTAAGCGTCTGACTCTTGGTTTCAGCTGAGGTCATGATCTCAGGGTCATGAGATCAAGCCCCATGTCTGGCTTCTCTCCCTACCCCTCTTGCTTGTGTGCTTTCTCTCTCATCTAAAATAAATAACGGGCACCTGGGTGGCTCAGTGGGTTAATCAGGTCATGATCCCAGGGTCCTGGGATCGAGGCCCGCATCGGGCTCTCTGCTCAGCAGGGAGCCTGCTTCTACCTCTCTCTCTGCCTGCCTCTCTGCCTACTTGTGATCTCTGCCTGTCAAATAAATAAATAAAATCCTTTAAGGAAAAAATAAAATAAATCTTAAATTAAAAATAAAAAAAAAACAGGGATTTATTCTCTCCCACTTCTAGGACCAGAAATGTGAAACCATGGAATATCACTCAGCCATAAAAAAAAGAATGAAATCTTGCCATTTGCAGGACCATGGATGGATCCAGAGAGTATAACGCTAAGCAAAACAAGTTAGAGGAAGACAATACCATATGATCTCTCTCCTACGTGGAATTTAAGAAACAAAACAAGTGAGCCAAGAAAAGAAAAAGAGAGAGACAATCAAGAAAAAGACTCTATAATTCACAGATGATTACTGGCAGGGAGGTAGGTGGGAGATGGGGAAACAGGTGATGGCACTAAGGAATACATTTGTTGTGATGAGCACTGGTGACGTGTGGAAGTGTCGAGTCACTATATTGTATACCTGAAAATATTATAAAACTGTTAACTACACTGGAGTTACAATTTTAAGAAATAGAACTTACTTATATATAACATAAGTTATATGTAACTTACATTACATATAACACCAGTGCCCCCTGCGCTCACTCTCTCTCTAAAATAAATAAATAAATCGTTAAAAAATTATTTAAATAATTTTAAAATTGGGGGAGAGATCTGTAGGAGAGGCTTTGCACCCCACCACTTATTAATTGCAGCCCCCAAAAGGAAGAGACTTACCTTGATTCCCAACAGGAAGTAGGCTATTCTACTCCTCCAGGAGGAAGAATCTCTCCTTGCCCAACAACAAGCTCAGCCAATAAGAAAATACCACAACTCAGCCAATAAGGAACTGTCATCACCCTAAACTCTCCATTTCCTCCAATAGCCTTTCATACAAAGCAGCCCCTCCCAACTTCCTCCTTTTCTCCATAAAGTAACATTCCTCCCCTGACTTGCCTATGCTTTTCCATTGCTTGAATATCCCTAACAGCAATTCCTCTACTATTCCTAAATAAACCTATTTTGCTGGTAAAACAAAACAAAACAAAACAAAAAGAGAATATAATACCCCAAAATGCCCAGGTTTCACTCAGCAGGGGGCACCTGGGTGGCGCAATCGGTTAAGCCTCTGCCTTCTGCTCAGGTCATGATCCCAATCAAGTCCCGCATCAGGCTCCCTGCTCAGAGAGGAGCCTACTTCTCCCACTCCCTCTGCTGCTCTGCCCACTTGTGATCTCTGTCAAATAAATAAATTAAAATTTTTTTTTTAAATCACTCACCATACAAAAATAAAATAAAATTGAAAGACTGTCTGGAAAGAAGTCAAGCAATAGAATGTAATACCAAAGAAACAGAGATATGAGAACTTTTTAAAAAAAGATGTTAGAGCAGCCACCACCATGTTTAGTGAGCAATTATGAACACACTTGAAGAAAAAAAAAAAAGTTTCAGCAAACAAAAAGACATAAAGAAGAACCAAATAGAAATTTTAGAACTGAAAAATACAATTATCTGAAACTACAAAAAAAAAAAGAAAAGAAAAATACCATTAGCAAATTAAAAATAATTAATAGATGGGCTAAACAGCAGAATGGGGCGGGGGAGACATGAGAAAGAATGCGTGAACTGGGTCAAAGAATGACAGAAATTGCCAAATTTGGGGCACCTGGGTGGCTTAGTTGGTTAAGGATCTGCCTTCGGCTCAGGTCATGATCTCAGGGTCCTGGAATCAAGCCCCACATCAGGTTCCCTGCTCAGTGGGGAGCCTGCTAGTCTCTCTCCCTCTGTCCCACCCCCTGCTCAAGCTCTCTCTTCCTTTCAAATAAATAAATAAAATCTTCAAAGAAAAAAATTGTCCAAATTTGATCAGCACAGAGAAAATAGACTGAAAAAAGAAAAGAACAGATCTTCAAAGACCTTGGGACAATAATAAAAGATCTAACAATCCTATAATTGGAGTTGCAGAGTTAGAGGAAAGAGAATACAGAGCAGAAAGAAATAACAGAAGCATTATAATAACGGCTGAAAACTTCTTGACTTCGACCATAAACTATGACCTACAGATTCCAGCTAACTCCAAACATGACAAACCCAAGAAAATCTTCAGCAAAACACTTTATAGCCAAACTTCTGAAAACTGTAGGGAAAAAAAAAATCTTAAAAATAAACCTACAAAGGAGAGGCTTCCTTCTCCTTTCTTTCTGTCCTTCAACAAACATACAAATGTCTCCTGGGAGTGCAAGGCAGCGCTAGATTCTTACAAAACATGAGTGAATAGGTCCATCTGTTCTCTGCAAACATCCAGGCATGCACACAAAACACCACATGAGAGGCAGACAGCAACCCAGCTTATGAAAGTTTCACTAGTGTAAATCTGTGCAAGTTACTATAGAAACGAGCAGAGAAAAGGACCAGAGAGGCCTCGGGAACACAAGAGCTCCCAGGATTTCTAAATTAATTATTTCACATGTCCATCAAATGCTTCACTATTGAGAGTAATGCTAATAATGATAATTCTTGGCCTCGTTCTCTGACAGCCAGTCCTTGAGAGTGCCTCCCAACATCCTAGACACAGAAGACATGCCCCCGAACGCAGATAATTCCTCGGCACTCCAAGACTATTCCTACTGGAGTGGTGGATGACAGGTAATTCTTGCTTAGGCTTTCAAAGATTACGTGTTCAAAACAGGAGCCTGCCTTGGGCCTCTTTCATCTGTCTCTCTCTTGGGGCAGTAGCCTGTCTGTTGTTCGCTTTCAGAACCCCAAGAAACACCCAATAAGTCTGTGCCCCTAGAGGGGCTGTAAGGGGACAGGTCTTCATCCACCCACAAGGGCCCTGTTAATGGGCAAAGTCTTGCCTGCAGTCGCCATCTTGGTATAAATCAGAACTGGAGGGCGTCCAGCCCACCCAGCAAGTCTGCACTAACTACACTCCCCTTGCTTCTCTTCGGGCCGAAGCCAGACCACGGGGTGTCGACAGCACCATCGAATGCCCGCTTGCACGCCATGGTTGGTATTCCTGACAGGCGCCTTCCTCCAGCCAGCCCAAGAAGTGGGGAAGATTATTCATTTAGCTCCAAATGCAATTTATTTTCTGAACTTGTTTCAGTTTGATTCTCTCATGTTTTATGCTCCATAGTAAGTTTATATTCTGTTCTACCGAGCCGGCGAAATCTCAGGGGCATCTCTTGCAGTTACTGAGACTAACGATCAGCAGCTCGAAACGGAAGCACGGCCCAGACTTCCAGAGATAGAGCCCATCTTCGACGGGGCAAAATGCAGCTCTTGAGCAAAGAGCCTGGGGCAGATGGAGCAAGAGTCTTTGGTTTGGGGAGATCACGTGGGCCCTTCCACTCTGTGCAAGGCTCTCAAAGCTCCAGTAGGGCCCGAACAGCTGGGGTGCTCTGAAGCAGCAGGTGGAGGCTGGTTCCGGCCTCCTCCTAGATTCTCCTGGAGCCTCCTGGATTTCCCCACCACTTGGCAGGCTGAGCACACACTTCCCACCTCTGTGTCAACGTCACAACTCGAGCACACTCAGCTCTGCGGGGGAAAAGAACCAGCACTGTGTGCTAGGAGTTGACAGCTTAGGCTTGAGGCTTGCTGAGAAAAAGACAAAACAGAAAATATCCTGCGCACTTGCTTTGTTTTGTTTTAGAGGGGGGAAAGGGGTTGGAGTGGGACAGACAGAGAGAGAGAGAGAGAGAATCGAATCTGGGCTCCATCTCATGACCCTGAGATCATAATCAAGAGTCCATGAGTTAACTGACTCAGGTACCCAGGCGCCCCTTCTGCCCATGTTCACAATCAGACAAGTAACTTAGTTAAATTCCCACGGTGACAGAGCCAGGGCTGCCAACTCCCAGATCTGAGTTCTGTGACTCTCCCTCTTTTCAGGACCCTTACAACTGTTCTTTTACTTTTTTTTTTTTTTAAGATTTTATTTATTTATTTGAGAGCAGTGGGAAGAGCAGAGGGAGAGGGACAAGCAGACTCTGTGCCAAGCACAGAGCCCGAAGTGGGGCTCGATCCCATGACCCCAGTATCATGACCAAAGCCAAAATCAAGAGCCTGTCACTCAACGGACTGGGCCACCCTGGTGCACTTTCTTTTATTTCTTACATTTGCCTCTCAATGTCTCTCTCTTTTTTTTTCTTGCCCTTTTCCTCTACAGTTTTCTCTAAATTTCTCATAACAACACATCATCTTACTTTTCAATTTTGAAAAACATGTATCAAGTGCTGTATCATTTCAGGTATTTTCCCCTTTGGTTGCTTTTAAGAATTTCCCTTGGTATTTAATGCCCTGACATTTCATCTCAGTGTGTCCAAGTGCAAAATTATTCTTTATCCTTGGCATAAGGATTTCTCTCTTCCATCCTTCTGGAAGATTATCCACCAATATTTATAGAACATTGCCTCTTCCTACCCTCCATTCTTTTTCTGCATCGACTTAGACCCTCACCCACCATCGTTCATGGGTCTCAGCCTCTTTCTTGGTGTCTGCCTCCCTCTAGATCCCAGGTTATGACCTCAAATTGTGTTTTCAGTTTTCTTAACTTCTTTCACTGTGTGTAAACTGCTACTTCATTTGTCTATGGTGGTTTTAATTTCGATATAATTTCTTTATTTCTAAAAGGTATAGGGTGCCTGGGTGGCTCAGTGGGTTAAAGCCTCTGCCTTCGGCTCAGATCATGATCTCAGGGTCCTGGGATCAAGCCCCGCATCGGGCTCTCTGCTCAGCAGGGAGCCTGCTTCCCTTCCTCTCTCTCTGCCTGCCTCTCTGCCTACTGGTGATCTCTGTCTGTCAAATGAATAAAAAAAAAACTTTAAAAGGTCTACTTGTTTTATTTTCTTATATATGCCTACATTGTAACTTCCTGTTCTACCTTTATGATCACGGTTCCTTCTTCCACCTTGTTGATCATTTTAAATGTGAATAATTTGAAGCCTCTTTCAGATTATTCTATCTTCTCAAATTCTTTAGGGGCTAATATTCCGATTACTGTGATTTTTGGTTTTCCTCCATGGTGCATCATTTCGTGGCGTGGGGTGGGGTATACTCTTTTATCATCAGCGAGCCTTCAGCAATAGAAGTCAGGTGCGCCTGGCTATAAAAGTTTCCTCAAGAGTGGTTCTGCATACCTTTTCCTGGGCACAAAATCAGTTCCAGCAGGGCCTTTCTTCGATTTACCCATTCCCTTCCTGCCAAGTTGGTGTTATGCATCTGTGGCAGAAATCTGGGCTTTGTTGTCTCTCAGAAGACATTTCTTCTTCCCAATCTAAGCTCCGGGCAGGGAGAATCTTCCTCTTTGCTTCTCTAGGCTGGGAGGAGAGGTCGTTTCACTTGAGCCATCAATGGGGGGACATTACCTACCAGCCTCACATCCTGTGTATACAGGGGCACATCGCCTGTTTTCATGAGTCTCCATGTGGAACATGGTTCTGGGCTCACATCCATACATCTCCTCCAGCCTCACCAGACAGGCTGACTATTTCTTCTTCACCTCCGGCACCAAGGCATTTTTTCCTTCTTTCAGGCTTAGATGTGCTTTGTTTTCAAATTGTGATTTTTTTTTTTAAGTTTTACTTTGAAATAATGTCAGATTTACAGAAGAGCTGGAAAACATAGTTCAAAGCATTCTTCCGGACTTCACTTAGGTTCCCCAAAACCTTAACATGTTACCACACTTGCTTTATCCTTCCCTCTTGTTCCATATAGTTATAATGGTTACATTGTGATTTTTTTATCTATTTGTCAGAGAAAGCACAAGCAAGAGGAACAGCAGGCAGATGAAGAAGCAGACTGAGCAAGGAGCCGGAAGCAGGGCTCAATTCCAGGCCCCCGGGATTAAGACCTGAGCTGACGACAGATGTTTAACTGATTGAGCCACCCAGGTGCCCCTAAATTGTGATATTACGATCCCATACTTTTTGTTCTTATGGGGAAAGAACCACAATAAGCATCAACTTGATCTCCCATATTTAGGCACCAGAAGTTACTACAGGTGGGAGTCAAAAAGGAGGAAATGAGGATTATAGGTCTCATTTTTAAATAAGAGAAAAACTAAGGCTTCAGAACAAAGACTAGCTCAAGTTCATGTCAATATGAAGTCCACGTCACTTTAAGGCCAGGATTCTAAGTCATAGCTCTCCTTCCTTTAAAACACACTGCCTGAAGCTACTCAGAGAGAGAGACCACAACAGACCCCCTCCGACAGTTGCTGCAACTCCTCCTATCACGACTGGAGTGTAAATAAATTAGAATAGGTGTGCTTTTTCTATCAGCAAGTAATTAGGCAAGTCACACCTGCCTCAGGTTCATTTGTAGATACATTCTGGCTGCTTTCTTAACTGTCTCCTTGGGCAATTAACAGACTCAGCTGAGTTTTTTCTATGACTCACCTCAAAATGCCATATGCTCACAGAAGTACATGTGCAGAAAAAGCAGCTGATGCCTAAAGGAAAAACATAACCAAACACTAAGTACACAAACACTTCTGCTGGCATATATGCCTACAATTTATCTTCTCCTAGGTGGCTTCCATCATTCCTCGAAATAAATAAGCAAAACTAAACTAATTTCCGGTGGCATTTGCATCAGGACCAGAATGTCTGCATCCAAAAAAATAAAATTTATTGTCAGAGAGTGAGTCAGAGGTGTTACGACCTTCAGCTTCCTCGGTAAAGGACAACATGTCTAGCTCTCACACGTTCAGAGAAAAACTGTTATCTGGGGTATGAAACATCACAAATATATCAGATAAGAACTTAGTTGACTCTAACTCTATTCAACAGAAGTTTATGAACTAAGTCTGCTTTTAATCCCCAGTCTTTCCACTTCCTTGTCCTACACACCTTCAACATTGGGTCAGTCCACCCCTTGACTTTCTCACTTCCAACAGCCCTGCTGGGCACTGCTGGGGAAAAGCCCCCATCCACATAGACTGGAACCAACCCATGATCTCCCTTATCATTGGTCCTTAAGCTCCTCTCCATCACCCATCTCTGTCACTGGTCACTTATTTCTCCTATTCCCTTTGATGACACTTTCTACTTTGACCATCCTCAAATTATTCTCCCACCCAACCCACCATCAGTGGATGACCTCATATTATTCCAGGAAGAAAGTTGAGGCTGACGGGAGTGACCTCCTTCTACTTGCTGATTCCCATATCCACAAACGTGTCTCTGTTTTTGTCTAAAACCTACTTTCTTCTTTCCAGTCTCAAGGCAGAGGTTCCTATTCAATTGTTCATGAATTTTTCATGATTAACCTAATCTAATTTCCTTCTAGCTTCTTTGGAACATTTCATCATCAGTCATTCCCAGTTTGGGCTGTGTATTCAATCTCTTTTATTTCTAAACTGGCTTCCATTCTGGCCAAAAGTTTTTAGAAGCTTTCCCAAATGTTTCCATCTTTAAATAAAACAAGCAAAAATACCCAAAAAGGCAAAAACCAGTATATATCTCTCTCAATCCTAAAACTTCTCTAATTATTGCCCTAATGTTCTTTTCCTCTTTACAATCAAATTTCTCAAAAGAAGACTATATCTACTGTCTTCTTTCCCACCAGCCAACCTTCCCAAGTATGGAAACAAAATTCTTCTGCATGCTCAAGTTATGTGGTCTCACTGTAGTATTTGACAACTCTATTTACGTTGAAAAATAAACCAAAAACCATTCTCTATATCCCTCTCCTTTCTACTTGAAAGAAAACATATAAATAAAAAAGAATTCAATGGAACTAGTTTTGACCCAGCCCAGATAGCTAAGAAAGAGGTACCCACAGCTACTGTAGCCTGACAATTCTGCATTTCCTGTTACACAAGGAGAGAGGAAAATATCTTCTTTTTAAGGGAAGGAATATCCATTGCTCATATGAGATTGATCTATGCTGCTTTGATAGAAGAAAAGAAAAGTGCTCACCTTGATAAAGTGTGTTAGCTTCTCCAGTAATGGTGAGGAAATCAACTATAGCACTTGTTGAAAGAGAGAACTAGTCAACAATCAAAGCATCCCTCCATTTTCACTAAAGGAAAGCTCTTTAGCACCTATCTGAAGCTGTATGTGATCACATTTGGAAGGCTCAAGAGAATGAGAGGGAACTGAACTTCCTGTTCATGCGGGAACAGCTAGAATTTTCTCCGGGAGAAAGTGGGGTACTGCCTTTGGGGGCCTGACTGTAGGAGATCCAACAGAAAATTGAAAAGTAATTGAGAAGTAATATTTGAAGTAAGGATCAGTCCTATGAGACACCACCTTTTCAATGTCTATCAGATGTTTCCACCTGGATGCAAGAGAGCATCTAAACCAGATAAAACACTAACATCCCCACGCCCTCCATCCCTCACAATGCCCCACTCTGTGAGTTCTATAAGATAATTGAAAAAAAAAAAAAAAACAGCCTCCATTTCCATTTTGTCCAGTGTTTCACCTGACAAAACAAACCAGGAAGCACTAAGAAAAGAGACATTAACTGATCTATACTCATCTCGCCCAGGGGGTTGAGAAATGGCTGTGCAGGCTGAGACGGGGCAAGGGGACCGAAAGACTCGATAGCACAATCACGCCGGGCTGGCGGCAGAGGCGACCGCTCCTCAGGTGGGGTCTGATTCCCCACTAGGTAAGTGAGCAAGTCACAGGGAAGAGGGGCCCTGCCAAACCTGTGTTCATCCCTAATTCAACCCCTCACTGCTCTCCTAAGTTCCAAATAGATCTGCATGTGGATGGAATGCTAGTCTCCTCCCTTTCGCTCCCAGGACTTCAGACGTTATCCATCTGAGAGTAATTCACCTGCCCTCCCCTAAAAACTAGCTCCTCCTGCTGAATTTAGAGATTTGAAAAATGGTACCACCACCTATCCATGGATGTCATCTGCAATCCCTCCTCTTTCTGAATGCAAACATTTCTCACATGTTTCTTCCTCTCTACCTCCCACTCATACTAGTTATTTCCTATTTATGTGCTTACAAAAATCACTCCTTGCCTCTCTCACTGGTCTAGCCTTTCCATTTATCCTGCCTACTAATGGCAGGGTAATGTTCCTAAGATTCTAGTTGTCAATAACTTTCTTTTTTTAATCCAAACTCTTTAAAGGCCCCAGACTGACTGCAGGATAAAATCAAAACTACTGCTTAACCTGGTCTACTGTGCCTCCAAGGCCTGTCACCTGCCTGCTCGCCAATGTCATGGACAGCCACCTTCCCCCTTGGCCGCTGGGCTCCATTCACCCTGGCTTCCTTTTCATTCCTGGAACACACTAAATTCACTCCTGCTACGTGGCTTCTCACAGGCTGGCCCCATTTGCCTGTAACCTCTAACCCTCTTCCCAACACTCCATCCTAGCTCACTCCCCTTCTCATATAGCACATCTTTATCATCTTTATCGTTGGGAGGTTGGCCTAAATGTCTCTTCAAAGAGGCACTGTTGTCTAATGGAATCACTGGTACCACCCCACCTTTTTATCACTTCAATCTCTTTATTTTCTTTAGGACTATTACTATATCCTGTGACTATTTACTTATTTGATTACTGGTTTATGACTGCTCCCCCTTAGTCTGGCACCTAACAGACACCCAGTATAAATTGGTTGAATGAATGGTGAATGAATGAATGAATGAATGCAGGCTGTGAGATGTACATGGCTGCTTCACACCAGTGGACTTTTGCTCATTATTGTCCTTTAGCTTTGAGACGGCCCTCTGTCTAGTCCACTCTACTGGGGAATGGCTATGCTGATTCCACACCTTAATGCTAGCATCAATACCTCTTCCAAATGTCCCCTGATTTCTTTCCTTACCTCCCATGTGCCATTCTCAACTCCTCCCAATGTACAATGCCTCTAATTTGCATAAGCTTCTATCATAATGCCTGCAATACTGAAACATACTATTTATGTGTTCTCTCTTAAGGAAACATTATTGCTGAAAGAAAGGACTATGTCCTCATCATCGCTGTATCCATAATACCTAGCCCAGTGCTGGAAACTAAATAAGCCCTCTTCTAATGATTTCTGAATTAGCAAACGAATGACTGAACGAAACATGCTGTGACTCTATTTTTTTTTTTTTAATAACACATGAAACATCTCACTGTAGAAGTTATCACAAAATCTTCTCTACCCACACTGCCACCCATTCCTTGGGGTGCTAAGATGTACAACAATGCAAAATAGAAGTTAATACCTAGTAAATTATATCCGTTCCAAAAGCAAGACATGTCAGATTGAAAAGACAAAAGGAGAAACACCATGAAGAGAGGCCAGTAGTAAGTCCATTAAGTTTGCAAAATACTATGTAAAACTGAGCACCCATGGTCCGTGACCTCAGTCAAGCAAAAGGAATAGATTCAGAGGTCACTCTGCCAGTGTGGAACATAGAGGCTGCCACGCAAGGTGGAGGCAGAGCACTGACCTTTTGGAGATTAATTTTTTACACCTGGATGAGAGGTATCACTATTAAACCCAGTCATCCTAACACATTTAGCACAAAGGTCTGAGCAGGGCTTTGCACTCACAGTTACTTCACTTCTAAATGCCCTTGTCTCTAGTCAGAGTATCCTTAGCATCATCTGCCAAAAAAACTGATCTCCTTTCCTAAAAATGGATGGAGCTTTATCGGATGACTTTTCAACATAATGATGGACAATATCAAGGCTCATACCGTCAGTTTACAATACAGTGAATCGATCTGATTTTTTTTTTCCCCAAGCATGGAGCCTGCTTGACATGTTATACATCAATTACTGATGTTATTCAGGTGTCTGTGTCACTATGGAAAAGCCAAATACTTGATTGCTTCTAAAGCTATTTGGCACACATTACTTTATTGATTCCCACAACCACTCTGATAAGAAGACATGACCAATATTTGTGAGGCTTCCATTTCTGGCAATGTGGTAGATAAGACAGTTTCATTCAACCTCCCCACAGAAGCAGTGAAATGGTGGATAAAATGCAAAGCATTGCCACGCTGGACTGAGAAAGGAAATGTGCTCTACTCCAGAGTGAAATGAAACCGGAAAACCTTGGGAATAAGTGAATGTTGAGGCCATCTCTGACCCAGAGAGTTTCCTGCCAACCCCTAAAAAAACCTGAATTTCTTCTCTGACAACACACATGGCCCAAGAGACAGAAGCCAATGTCTGGCCCATGTGTGGAATTCAGGACACCACCACAAAAAGCTGGTACTTCGAAGAGCTACTCATATCATACAGAAGTGAACCAAAAGCAAAACCCTTTCTCAAAGGGGAGAACAAGAAACATTACTTGACTCTGGGGCTACTCTGAAAAACTACCTGAAAGAATATCCATGTATTAGGATTTTTTCAGTCCCAAACCATATCTACGTGGTTTGAAAGCCCTCAAGGAAAGAATTAAACTTAGGGTGTTTCCGTGGTGAGAGGGCTGCCACGGGTGACTGGCAGATGCTCTCAGGAGGAACCTCAACTCAAACTACGTGTCCCTCAGATGCAGTTCCAAGTAAATGGGCATCTTACAATCAATGTAAGTACCCCCAATGTACTACTATGGGGTACTACTATGAAAACCAGCAGAAGCAACTGACAAAAAATTAGCTCTCAGATACATATACTATTGAAAATAGATAAACCAATCAAATACAAACCTGAAAAAGATGTAAAGTTATTAATATCAGACAAAATTATTTTATTTTTAATTTATTTATTTGACAGAGAGAGAGAGAGTGCACAAGCAAGGGGAGCAGAAGGCAGAGAAAGAAGCAGGCTTCCCGCTGAGCAAGGAGCCCAATGTGGGGCTCGATACCAGGACCCTGGGATCATGACCTGAGCCGAAGGCAGATATTTAACCAACTGAGCCACCCAGGCGTCCACAGACAAAATTCTTTTTGAGGCACTCAAGATAAATAAGATTAACATAATGACTAATGTTTCAGTTAATTAGGAAAATACAATACAATTATAAATTTATATGCAACTAACAACATAGCCTCAAAAATAGGTAAAGACTATGGACTCTGAAAAACAATCTGAGGGTTTTGAAGGGGAGGACGGTGGGAGGTTGGGGGAACCAGGTGGTGGGTATTGGGGAGGGCACGGATTACATGGAGCACTGGGTGTGGTGCAAAAACAATGAATACTGTTACACTGAAAAGAAATTTAAAAAAAAAGAAAGAAAGAAAAAAATAGGTAAAGCAAAATTTGTTAACTAAACAAGGGAAGATTAACAACTCAGTCACTGTAACGGGAAATCTTAGCACACTTCTCTTAAATATTATAGATCAATCAATCAAAAAAGAAGTTATTCAAGATATAGGAGATTCAAATACATAAATATATGTTTGAAATATATATATGTATTATATATAATGTATAGTATGTGTTTATATATATACATATATTATGTATATATAAAAAATATATGTATATATATAAAATGGTGTTTCTAATAGTTGAAATATACATATTACTTTCATGTAGATATTTACAAAACTCACCCAATATACCAAACCATAAAGACAGTCCCAACAATCCTTAAATGTTGAGTGCGGGCAGATGACATTCTATGTTCATAATAAAGTTAATTTAATATTAGTATCAAATAAATAACTAGACAAACACTATCTATATGAAAATTTACAACAAACTACTAAGCAACCCATGAGTAAGAAAATGAATAATAACGGATATTAGAAATAGTTTAGTACTAACAGGAAACGAAAATACCACATAGAAATGCCAGTAGTATAGAGCTTAAGTGGTCCTTAAAAGGAAATGGATTGCTTTAAATGCTTGTAAAAGCATCTGGTATTTGAAAAAGCATAAAAGACAATGATATAAACAATGTTAACAATGAAAATAAAGTCATAACTAGACAAACTGAAACTTTTACACAGATTAAACAAAAGGACATATAATCACAGTTATGCCAGCAATTTAAAAAATTTTAGATTAAATAGGTACATTACAGGGAAACAAAAGATAACTTCCCCAACTTGTATCAAAAAGAAATAGGGAAGCCAAAACAAATTATTGAATCATTAAAAAAACTGAATCAGTAAGTTACAAACTCCTAACAAGAAAGCACCATAATCTAGGGGAAATCCAGAGAAAAAAAATCTCCCCAAACGTATAGGAAAGATATCATTCTAATGTTATATGGACTCTTCCAGAGAACAGAAAAAAACAAGTAAACAAAAAAGAATATGCCCTCATCTCACTTTAAGGGACAAACACAGCCTTGATAACAAAAACAAGGACAGCAAAAGAGAGGAAAATTACAAGCCTCTTGCAACCATGGACATATACGGAAATCCTAAATAAAATAAGAGCAAATTTAATCAAGCAATGTATAAGAAAGATAATACGTCATGACAAATGGGTTTATCCCAGGATTGCAAGTTTAGTTTAATATTAGAAAATCAATTAATGCGATTTATCTCAATAACAGATTAAAAGGGAAAAACAATCTGATAATTACAATAGATGTGGAATAAAGCATCAAGTACAATTCAACATCTATTCATATTAAAAATCCTTTAGCAAATGAGGAACAAAAAGGCAATTTCTTAACTTCATAAATGAAACACACACACTCTTCAGTAAATGTCATACTTAATGATGAAATGTTGAAAGCATTTCTTTTAAAGATCAAGAACAATAAAAAAATGCTCACCATCGCCATTTCTACTAAACATTGTTCTGAAAGTCCAAGTCAGTGTATTAAAGACATGAGATAATAAAAGCTAAAACACAGAAATGAATAAATTGTGACTTCACCAAGAAAAAAATGAAACAAAGAAGGAAACCACAACTTGCAGAAGGCACCCTCACTCACAAGAGAGATAAGCTGTGGGCAACTGAGCCACAATGCGCATCATAGATCATACTAGCTCAAACTCTTTTTCATACCATTTTATCTGGATCTATATACTCCAAGATAAAACCACATACAAAATGATCTAACAGAATCTCTGCATGAACTCAGTATGCTCTAAAGCTCCAATCTCTGACTATTCCAGCAACGTGGCTTACCAATTCTGACCAATCCCGTCCAAGATAATCTATGACCAAAGCCAGCCTCCAAACCCTAAAAATACCTTCCTACTACTTCCCTTTCAAACTGATTCTCCATTCTCTCCTGCTACAGCAAGTTTCTCCATCTAGCACTGGGTGACTACAGGTCTGGCCCCAGTGGTCTTTGGGCCCCAGGTTTTATCAAGAACTACACATACCTACATGGATGAAAGTCCAAACACTTAAGTAAAAGATTAATGTCCAAGAAGAGCACTCCAATAATTAAAACATCAAAGAGGCAAAATGAAGCTATATATTTTTAATGAAATATATGCAGTTAAACTATAAATAAGGCAAAGAAATAATTAACACTAGATTCTGAGGGAAGAGAAGGATAAGACTTGGGAAAGACACACAGAGGACTTCATATTCTTTTAACACAGGTGGTGGGCAAATGGGTGATTATTTTATTAATACTCAACATACACATATTATAGATTGGATTGTATATATAATATGGCTCATGATTTTTAAAAAATTATATTTCCAAATGAGAAAACCGAGGTAATGTTGGTTCAATGGTTTGCCCAAGCTAGCACAGCTAATGATAACATGAAACCTTTGATGATAGAGATGTGCACACTGCTGGATTCCAAATGCCCAGAACAGAATAGTTCATGCAGCAGACCCACAACAAATGTTTGTCTGACTACATGGAGAAGCTAGAACCCCTCTATTCACTCATGATACCATAATGCCTAAACCAGAAAGTCCCAGGAGGAAGTCTGCTGTCAACACTTCCATCAAGGATCTTTCCACTCAAATGTGTTTATATTCTATAACCTATTTCAAGAACTTCCTGGCACAAATCCAGTCCACCTCCAATTTTATAAAGTTTTATTGGACACAACTATGGCCATTTGTGTATGTATTCGCTATAGCTGCTTTTGTTTCCCAAAGTCAAAGTTGAGTAGTTGAGGCAGAGACCATCTGGCCCACAAAGCCTATAAAATTTACTATCTGACCCTTTATGGAAAAAGTGTGTCTGTCCTGCCCTATTTCACTGTGAATACTAATTCAACCTTTCTCTCAAAGCTAGCCCTTGTTGTGCTCTACGGGCCTGGCAAGTTCCTCAACCAGTAGGGGTTTAATTTCCTCATCTTATTCATAGTTCATCACCCTGAGAGAGTTGCTCAGATTCGTCACTAATAATGCCCGGAAGGAAACAAATATTGCTCACAAGGATTGCTGATTTCCACCCCTAATTTCTCTGATGTGGTCTGGAAATGATTCTTCTTTTTCACTGCTTCTTTGTTTATCTCTTCCCCTTGTTCTTTATTACCCAGGAAGTCTGTGTGGAAAGGATATTGTTTTCCTTTTCTTTTCTTTTTTTTTTTTTTCCCCAAAAGCCCACCTCCCTTGCTACTTAATTCCCACCTCAGGTCAGCACTTCTGTTTGTGACATCATGACCAGCTGCTATGGAAACACGTGAGCTAGAGATTAGGTTGATTTAAGGTTTTTGTGGAGACTTCCTTTAACAAAAGTACTGAGAGCCTGAATTCATGCGCATCTCCTCGGATAGAAAGACCTGAGAGGAAGGGGAAGTGGGAAACAGGTGAGAGGCAGGAGGCACCAAAGTGCATGTTTCTATGTGTTGTGACTGAATATGGCAACAGGGAAGTTTGCAGATTGGCGGCTGGGGAGGCCGACGTCGTCTGTCTGTCCACAGGACAGCTTGCAGCCCTGAAAGTCCCACTGTAAGCGTCCACCACCGTTGTACCTGAGAAACCTTCTTCTCTCAAGGTTGCATTGTTCTGGCAAGGATCTTCATCCCTTGGAGGGTAGAAAAGGAAGCCAGAGATCAGGACTCATACCCAACTAAGATGGAGGAGAAGGACACACAGTGACTTGACCAAATTTTGAGATTCACAAAGTAGAGCTCGGACTGGTGCTAGCAACACGGTAAAGGAAGATACGAATCAGGATGAGACAGAAAATGTGATGGTGCCAGCACTACATCCTCCAACCCGTTACCTCCTTTCCAGGAACATGCTCTCTATTTACAGATACAATCCAGTCAGACAGAATAGCGTATCAGCCTGCAGAAAGTCAAGGACCCGCCAATTGCCAAATCTTTCAAAGCAGGATCACTTCCTCTAAGGCAAATGCTCCAATCACAAAATGGCTGACCTGGTATGAGAACCAGGGCAGTCAGGCTTCAGAGCCCACTCTCTTCATTCCTGTGTTTACTGTGTGTGCCTTTCACTCGCACCATGGATGCATGTACTTACTTGGCATAACTGTGAGAGAGAGAATCCTAGCAAAAATGAACCAAGCACAACTCAGAAAAATCAAAGTTCTAGGGAACTATGTGAGGTCTCTGGAGGATCTCCTCACACCAAAGATGAACTGAGATTCTCTTCTGTCAGGAAAGTGCAGTTGACTCTACTGAGAGACTGCTTTCACACGGTCAGTGTTATCAGGACATATCTCCCTGCAGTTCTGTCTCAACTCTCTCCGCTGCCATAAAGGGACCCTCTCAGGCACTCACTATGGGTACACCCATGGTAGACAAGCTAGGTATAAGGAAAGGGGTAAGGGATACAAGGAAATCCATCATTTATGCTAAGATAAGATACATTTGGGTTCATTTGGACAACAAGAATAAGAGAAAATTCTTCAGTCTCTGCCCAAAGGTGTTTCTTAACTAGGTGTATGGAAGAGAAACTCCCCCTCACCTTGGGGAGCTTCAGGCTGTTCGAGATAGTTGTATAATTCTTGCTACTTCCTGCCCACAGGTACTGTTCTGAGCTTACAAACAGGAAATGTTATGTTCTCCTCTTTAACCAATGCCATTTTGGAGATAAATACTAGCTGTAGTACACCCATACAAGATGAGTAAGGGGGGGGTTGAGTACTAATTTTTACTGAGCACCTACTACGTATCTGGCATAGTGCTTTATATGCATGGACTATTTTAAGCTTCGCCACAGTCACAAGAAAAAATATTCCTGATGTCACGTCACAGATGAAGAAACTGAGGCTGGTTCAGACCAGAGATTGCCCAGTGACCAGTGTTTTCACAGCAGCCGACCCAGCTACTGTGAGGGGAAGTCCAAATCTGCATGCCAGTCAAAATGACTCAAACACCTGTGCTTGAGCTGTGGCTCTTGGCATTACCCTCAGACAACTTATCTCCACTTGCATCTCACCCTGTACCCCTCAATTCAGAAGTCTGTGGGTTAAGTGGGGTGTGAAAATGCCACCAAAAATGGACGATTACACCAGCTTCCAATAGACAAGGAGGACAGAAGGAGAGAATGTTTATGTGAGCCATTTAACAAGGACCTTCTCTCTGACACCCTGTTCAGAAAATTGACCTTACCGTGCTAATCCTCAGCACAATGTTATGAGGATGATAATACCCCCATTTTACAGAAGAGGAAGCGGAAGCTCAGAGAAAGTGTAAGTCACTTTCCAAAATCCACGAAGAGAGTCCAAGATCCTAACCCAAGACTGATGACAAACCTAGGCTTTATCTCTAACTCTGTCAAAATGTCTTCTCTCCTGGAGATACACACTTGACAACGTGCAGTTTTTATGGAATTCACACACACACACACACACACACACACAGATTAGACCTCATTTCTCACTCTGCTGGTCTCCAGGCCAGGTGCTGGAGATCAAAGAGGGGTCCTAATGCGGAAGCAGTCTCTCGGGGAGCCAGTCACTCTTCTAGTGGGAGCCCCCGTTCATCCTGGAGTGAAAAGCTCCCACCGTGTGAAGAACCAGAGTGGTGATAATGACACATCCCAGGGAGTCTCCAACCAAATCCAGTCCGGTCCTTCCACAAAGGCTTTGGAAAGAGACTCACAATGTAGGAAGGGACAATGGGACTTCTCCAAACTGGCCCCAGATTTCACCTTCCTCTTGGGCACAAAACGTGAATCCACTGCGCTACCATCACCAGGTTGGCCTTGGGATCCCTGTGCCTGACCCCAAGTATGGACTGATTCCCAGCTACTCCCGTTTTGACCTCTGTGGTGCAGCTGACACCAGGCAGGGTCTCTGAAGCAAGATTTTACTAACCAGCAAAAATAACCAAATGAAGCTAGAATGGGAAGTAACACACGAAAACTAACCTGGTTTAGGTGGGATAATTCCTCTTTCTCAAACCAAGGCCCCTCTAAAGGACATTTTCCTGAATAGTCCCCATGCTTCCCGTCCCTAACCAACAGCAGTCCAATGATTCCACCAGAATCCTCAAATACCTTTGGGCATATCCAAACCTCAAAGACAGATGCACTAAACTCCAGAGGGACAGGAATGATATCTACATATCCACTGTCTGACCCAGTTAGTGGCACAAAATAGGTGTCCTTAGACTAACTTTTTGGCATGATCTCAGTGAAACGAGAAGGTCTTCTCCAAAGTCAATCCCAGTGGTTGGTGACTGGTACATTTCCTTGATGTCAGAAGTTCCAAAGAGTTGTTCCTCCCCCAAGGCAGAAGGCTCATCCTGCACGTTGCCTCTTTTATTTCCCTCTCTGAGGACCTACCTTCCCCTAGGCAAGTGACAATGGGAGCATGCCTCTCTTTCAGGGCCTACCCCATTCCCTACTGGTCTGGCACCATCCCGCTCAGTAAGCAGAATCCCCCCACTTACGGCTGTGACATCACCTACCTCATTAGAAAAGCTTAACATCCAACTCTGGCATGGGACCCTCCAGCTCTGCCTTTTAATTCTTACAGCCCTGGCTCTTAAAAAGTCAAATGCCTGTCCCCTTTTATTAAATAATATAGGGTTGAGAAAGCCTAGCTCATTCTGACCAGCTCTGAACTAAAGATCATCTTACTTCATTAAAAACCCCATCAGCTTTATCTCAAAAGTTATTCCAAGAAAAGTGCTGGAGCATTTCATAATTGACATGTGGCAGCAGGTGCTGTGAACAAAGCAGACACAATTATAATAACTTGAAGTCAATAATTCATAAACGATAATGTATTATTAATCAATTATTGGGGCCTGAACAACATTTAATGAGATTAAGATGATTGTCAGGCTGAACTCTTGGATACATATTGATTCAATCAGAGTGCTTAATTAAACTATGTAATTTGCCCACCAAATCATTACATCACAGCTTCCTTCAAAGAAGGGCAGTTTCTATTCTACTTTCCTTCCTTGTGAATTAGGAATTGTTATGGACCAAAAAGAAATTAAGATAAGGACTCTTGGTTTTCATAACAACTTTAGAATAACAACCGTATAATCAGGCTGTATTTCTTTCTGATTATAAAAATAAATGCTGTTTGCACAAGTGTACTCGGAGTACAATTCCGCATATGTGAATCCTTGAGAGAACTCAGATTCTTTTTTTTTTTTAAAGATTTTATTTATTTATTTGACAGAGATCACAAGTAGGCAGAGAGGCAGGCAGAGAGAGAGGGGGAAGCAGGCTCCCTGCTGAGCAGAGAGCCCGATGCGGGGCTCGATCCCAGGACCCTGAGATCATGACCTGAGCCAAAGGCAGCAGCTTAACCCACTGAGCCACCCAGGTGCCCCGAGAACTCAAATTCTTAATAAACAGGGTTGCACTTCATACCTAAGCATAGGTGGTTGTCCACAATGCTCCATTTTAAAAAACCAAATCACTGAGCTTCCAAAAAATGAAAAGCCCCTGCAAAAATATTGAAATGAATTGTGATTTGAGTTCCCATGCCCTTCAATCCCTTTCCTACACCTCAAATTAAGCTTCAGTCAGCTGAAAACCAAGGGGCCTAGCCATTCGACAGGACGAGTCTCCACGAGCAACTTCCAAAAGCTGAGAGCTGCTTCCCCAGCAGCTGGAAGTTCTCAGCATCACTCATCACGAACACCATGCCTACGTCCTTGTCTTGTCAATGTGCGGGTCCTCCTCTCACTCGTCACACTGCTAATGATGACAGTTCTTTATGCTGGACATTGGACAAAATGTTTTTTGCTCCGTGTTCCACTCCAGTGATCCTGCCCGAGGGGAGACGGTGACAGCTCTGTCGGAGCATCCTGGGGTGCAGGGAGCCCTGCTGGTCTTTCTAATTAGGGTTTTACCCTGTCAGTTTCGTGAATAGCCTCCACCAACCCAGATGTGCATCGCTACGTGCTGAGGACGGCCTTGCCCTGTAAAAATCTGGGATGTCAGAATCCACAGCTGCCACCTGGACTCAACGTTCAATGAGCCACAGAAAATCAGCTGCAGGGAAGGTACACAGAGAACACTGGGGCACTGCTGATTGCCTCTGAGTTGTGGTGTGCGAGCTCCTAATGCTCTCATCTGTTGCTGGGGAAAGGCAACACTGCACACACCAGCTTGAGGCGAGAACTCCATCGCAAGATCATTACCAAGGTGGCTATGGGCGTACGTTTTAATTATCACATTTTGGGCAGTTATACCCAGTGACTCAGCCATGCTCCTGGATGTCTCCAGTGACTGGAAACGGTTGAGTGATCTCTCAGCTCTGACCTCAAGACGCTCGTACTTATACAAGCCTGTCTGGCCAAACTACTTCCTTTTTTTACAGCTTTGTTTGGGAGGATAGAGATATAGAAAACCACAGCCAACAAACTGGAAAATGTACCAACGGCATTGGCTTGCCTCCACCTTAATCCAGCCCCTCCCTACTTCTAAGAAAGAGTCTTCTAATAGTGTCAGCATTCTGTAAGTCAGCCTTGCGGTGTGACTCTGCATGTTTTGTTTTGGAGCGAGAGGGAGTTCCTGCTATCAGCAAACTCACCACTAACCTCTGCCCAAGTGGAATCAAGGGTCCCAGTAGGTTCTTGAACATTAAGTACAGAAGAACAGCTAAGATCCATCTCCAGGCTCTACCCCCTCTCTGTCCTGGCTTTGAGAGCATGAGGAACACTGACCAGCTATGCTGAGAATCATTCACTCTCACAGTCACACTAAATACACCTGCCCTACAAGTTACAATTTAGACACTTCACTGTGGGGACCAGAAGAATCTCTACCAGCTAGAATGGAACAAAGAGCTCCTCCCACAGCTGGACTTCCCTCAAGCAAGCCTCCCAGGGCAGAACAACAGGGAGAGATTAAATAACATTATCTTTCTGAGGTTTCTGGTGTTGACGTTGGATGTGGATGGTTGAAATCAGACCCAGGAGGTGCCTCTGAGCAAATCAGTCATCTTAAAGGCAACAAAACAAACACTCTTCTGATGATAGTCATGATGTCAAAGAAAAGAAAGAAAAGAAAAAGCAATGGAGAAAACCCAGTCCCTTCATTGTATTCTAAATTCAGAAATTCCAAAATACTTCATTAAAATTCTTACTTTCTGCTAGGAAAAAAAAAAAAAAAGTATTCCAAGAGTCGGAAAAGAAAGAACATTCTTTCAGCAGGAGTAATGTCAATTCTAAATATAGGAGAGCAGACATGTTATTTCAGATTCACAAACGGACGTTCAAATTCATCTTATCCATTATAGTAAACAAAAAAACCAGACTTTCATTTTCCTTTGTAATAGAAAGAAGTAGCACATAAAGTGAAAAGTTCAAGGAGTGAGAACCTCCATTTCCAGCCGAATAATAGACTAAATATTCTGAACAATCCTCTGAACAAAACCACCAAATGCTAAAATAAAATATTTGTTTCAAAAGTCATTTTTAACGCATTGCTGAACCTCTCTGAAAAGGAGAAATCCATAGCTGCCAAAAACAGAGTAAGACAAAGAAAAAAAAAAAAAAACTTTGTAACATAAGCAAACATCAAAGCAAACCTTATCCCAGAGGGTTTCTACCAAGCCTTGGGGACCTTGAGCTTCTGCTTTGAAGCCTGCAGGAGACCGGGGGGAAGTGAAGCATAGGTCTGCCCCACGGCAGGGCATCCAATAGGAAACTCTTGGATAAAGCTGAGACTCCAAAGGTCTTCAGTCTCAATTCACATAAAAAGAGAGCATGAACAATGTGTTATCTCAAGTCTTCCCCATGGATACACACCTATAAGCAAATTTTCCCATACATTTGAATTCATAATCTATATCCATATGTGGGCCCCAAATCTGAGGCAAGTAATGCAGTCATCTCAATTTGCTGGTATCCTCACCTGACTAGCAAAAGTCAATACGAATGCTTTCTTAAATTAAGCAACATCAATTCAAGCCTTGAAGATTTTCCACCGATAAAATTCCAAGTATCGTGAGTGACTTACTGTCAAAAATCACAGGACAAACTAGGAAACAAAGCCCCATGAGTGAGAGGCAACAGAAAGGAGACTGAGAATAAGGGAGACTTGAGATACTAAACTTACGGAAACCACATAAAATAACTACCCAGAACATCAAGAAATAAAATAAATTTGAGATATGAGCAAAGAATAAGGCTATAAAAGCAGAAACACGGATGTAGAAATAAATTTCTAGAAGTGAAAAGTCTAATAATTGAAACTAAAAAGTCAATAGAGAGAAAGATGTTCAGAGCAGAGCCCAAGGGTGAGGAGACCCACCAGTAGAAAAATAATAAATTACTTTAAAAACCTTCTCAAGAAAACATGCAGAAAGCCACTGGAGAATACTGCTCCCATCCTACCCTTAACAAAAAGCTAAATAATCCATTCATTGTAACTTTCCTTGAACCTATCAGAGGTTAAAATGAGAAAGCAGACAAATGAACTGAACTCCATAGTGGTAAGTCCCTATAAGGACAGACACACAAACTTTTTCCCCTTTCTTGGAGTACAGAAGGAAAGAGGGGGCTGCTTCATTAGAAAGTAAAATTTTATGAGATTCCTGAAAGCCATGTGTGGAATAGTGTGTGAACTAGAATCCATGGAACTCTAGGGGAGCTCCTGCTAACTTGTGTCCTCTTCTGTTTGGATCCGTTGTAGGGCAGGAGAGTGAGAAGAGCTCCCCCTACAGGCACACGCAGTGGCACAGGCAGGTGGAAGGTCAGTTGCTGCGGATGGACAAGAAAAATACCGCCAGCTTCTTAGGACTCTCTCCTACAAAGCAAAACCTCCCACTGCTGTAGGAGAAGCAGCCCCTCTCTCCCTCTGAACCCTGGATAGTACCTGTGCTTCTGAGATAGGGGTAGATGCAAAAATTGTCTATCCCTGGGGAGGGAAACAGTGTGAGGAGCCTTAGGTCCTCTTGTAAGGCAGACATGCTGGAGAGGGCTCCGGGTGGAGGGGCGGGAACACTGAGCTCCCCTCACCTCCCCCCACCCCCCCCACCCCCACCAGTCCTTCCTAGTAGACTCTCAGCCACCTGTATGACAATAGCAACCACCACTGGAGGAAATGGAAGCCTGCTGCATGCTTACAGTAATGAGGAGATCAAAACCCTCTCCTGACCGGATCCACTGCACTCCACATGGACAGAAAAGAGGCAGATCCATTTCTGAATGTACATAGTGTTGGTCTCATTCTCTGCTGTTCTCCCACACCTGCTGAATACCATTCAATTAAAAACAAACAAAACACTACCAAGATATAAAGCAGAAACAAACTCAGAGAAGAGTTCAATGCTAAAATTATTAAATAGAGACTTTGGAAGAAATATGATTACTATGTTAAGGATCACATGCAAAAGAAGGAAAATGTAAATGACCAGATTGGGAATTTTAACAAGGAGAAGTCAACTATAAAAAGAGAGTCAAGGGGCACCTGGGTGGTTCACCTCTTGGTTTCACCTCAGGTCATGAGCTCAGGGTCCTAAGTTCAAGCCCCATGTCAGGCTCTGTGATCAGTGGGGAATCTGTTTGAAGATTCTCTTTCTCTCCCTCCTTCCGTCTTCCCTTCTCCCCCATTTACATGCACGCTCTGTCTCTCTAAAATAATTTTTTTAAAAAATATTTTTTAAAAAATAGCCAAGTGGAAATTCTATAAATTTTTAAAAATTTTGTCAGATATGAATGTTCTGGGCGGGCATGTTGGGAAACTGGGTAGACAATGAAATTATCAGTGAATTTAAAGGAAGGCCAATAAAATTCTAAAAAACCAAACAAGCGGGGGAGGGGGAAACGATGAAGGAAAAAAACAGAACAAAGTATTCAAGAACTGTGGGATAATACAAAAGGGTCTAACACATACATAATCAGGGTCCCAGCACAGAAAGACAGAATGAGGCAGAATACATATTCAGAAGAGAGAGTGGCTGGGATTTTTCAAAAATTAATGAAAAATGAGTCACTGGTATAAGTAGCTCAGAGACTTTGAAGCGATACAGAAATGACAGATACATACACATAATTACATCATACCTACATAGATCATAGTCAAACTGATAAAAACTGAGGACAACCAGAGAAAAAGTAAAATAATGAAGAGGGAGAAGCAAAGATAAGAATTATAGCATAGTTCTTACCAGCAATTACGCAGCCAGAAGACATTATATTTAACATACTAAAAGGAAAAAAAAGACTGCCAACCTAGAATTCCAAACTCAGGGGATTAAAATAACAAACAAACAAAAACAAACAAAACAACAAAACAAAAAATGCTTCCAAAATAAAAGGAAATAGAAAAACTTTTTTTTCATAAAAATAAAAACTCAAAAAGTTATTGCTTATGGATCTGCCAAAATACAAGAAATATTAAAGATCTTCAGAAAGAAGGAAAATTTTCAGGTGAAAAATTGGATCTAAAATAAAGAAACAATATAGGGTAAGAATATAAGAGATAATATGCATTAATTCCTTACGACTGCTATACCAAATTACCACAAATTAGGTGGCTTAAAACAACCACACAAGTTAATTCTTTTATGTAGTTCTGAAGTTCAAGAAGTATGAAACCAGTTTCACTGAGCCAAAACCAACGGGTTGCCAGGATGATGCCCCTACAGTAGGCTCTAGGAAAGAATCCATTTCCTGGCCTTTTCTAGCATCTAGAGCTCCATTCCTTTCATTCCTGACACCGTGACCCTTTCCTGTGTCTTCAAAGACACTAATGCAGCATCTTCTCTTTGTGCCTCTGCTTCTGCCCCTCGACCTCTCTCTTTGCAATCTCCACCTCCCCCTCACTTACAAACCTGTTTATGATGATACTGAGGCCCCACCCAGATAATCCAGTACAGTCTCCTCATCTAGAGACCCCTAACCTTATCAATCATATCTACAAAGTCTTTGCCATATAAAGTATTGTTCACAAGTTCCAGGACACGAATATGGATTAGGATTCATTAGGATATGAATGTCTTGGGAAGAGGAAGGGCCTTAGCCAGACTACCACGATATAAAAACACTTCCCAGTTCATTTTCTGAAGCTAGCATTACGCTGATACCAAAACCATATAAAGATATTGCAAGAAGGGGCGCCTGGATGGTGCCGTGGCTTAATGGTCTGACTCTTGGTTTCAGCTCAGGTCATGATCTCAAGAGTGGTAAGATGGAGCCCTGCATCAGGCACCGTACCCAGTTCAGGGTCTGCTTAAGTTTCTCTCTCGTGCTACGTCTGTTCCTCTTTCTCAAATAAACCTTTAAAAATAGATATATTGCAAAAAAAAGAAACCACAAATCGATATTCTTCATAAACATGGTGCAAATATATTCCAACTAAATGGAGTTTTTCTCAGAAGAGTCCACTCATTTTTTTAAGATTTTATTTACTTATTTGACAGAGATCACAAGTAGGCAGAGAGGCAGGCAGAGAGAGAAGGGGAAGCAGCGTCCCTGCTGAGCAGAGAGCCGATGTGGGGCTTGATTCCAGGACCTCGGGATCATGACCTGAGCTGAAGGCAAAGGCTTAACCCATTGAGCCACCCAGGCGCCCCGAGTCCACTCATCTTGATGAGCACTGAGTAATACCCGGAACTGCAGAATCACTACGTTATACCTTTGAAGTTAATATAACACTGTATGTTAACCATACTGAAATTAAAATTAAAAATAAAATAAAAAACAAGGTGGGGACAACAAGTGAAAATCAAACAATATAATGCACCAAATGAACAGGTTAAAAAGGAAAAAAAATCATAGATTTATATAAATTCTCAGCAAACTAAAAATACAACTCAACTTTTTCAAGGGTATCTATGAAAGAGCTACTAATAACACCATTAATGGTAAATGACTAATTTCCCTCTCAAATCAATAACAAGAAATAGTATCTCCTCTCACTACCTTATTAAATATTATATTGGAGTTTGTAGGCAGCATTATAAGGCAAGAAAAAAATTTAAAAATAGAAAATGAACAAAAAGAAAATTCTTTGTTCACAGTCAACATGCACATGTTGTATGCTAAAAATTAAAAAAGAAAAAAAAAAACTACCTGAAAAAGTACTGGAAGAAAAATGATAGCAAAGTCACATGAATCAAAGATGATACACAAAAACCAATTGCAGTTTCATATACTACCAATAAAAAATGAAAATGTTTGCCACTTACCATAGCATCAAAGGTGAAATACATTTAAATACCTCTAAAAAAATATATGTAAGAAGTTTATACTAAACACTACATTAACATTAAAGAAAGAAATTAAAGAAGGCCTAAGTAAATGGAAGATATGCGATGTTCATGAGTAGGAAAAAAACAATATTGTTAAGATTTCAATTCCTCTCAAATTTCAAAATCTCAGGAGGCTTTCTTAAAGAGGAAAAAAAAAAGAGAAGAACCTCAGTTCTTCATCCATGTCTCATAGTATAAACTAAAATCACCTTGATATACTTAAATGCAAAACTTAAGACTATTTTAAAACTTTAGAACGGGGACGCCTGGGGGCCTCAGTCCGTTAAGCGTCTGCCTTCAGCTCAAGTCATGGTCCCAGGGTCCTGGCGTCAAGCCCCGCATCAGGTTCCCTGCTCAGTGGGGAGTCTGCTTCTCCCTCTCCCCCTCACCCCATTCTCATGTTCTCTCTCATTTTCTCGCAAATAAACAAAATCTTTAAAAAAATAAAGTAAAACTTTAGAATAAAAATTCTGTGACCTTGGTGTAGGCACAGGTTTCTTTGACTCGGCACTATTAACACTTCGGGGTGGGTTGTGGGGGACTGTCCTGTGTATTATAGGACACTTAGTAGCATCTCTGGACTCTTCACTCTAGAGGACAGTAACCTCTCCAGTGCAACAATCAGAAATGTCTACAGACATGGCCAATTTTCTCCTGAAGGGTAAAAATATCCTGTCAAGAACCACTGGGTCAAGTAAGTATTTCTTATCTACAATACAGAAAGCACTAACCCTAAACTTTAAAAAAAAATGACAAATGGCCATAGAATGTCATCATTTTAAAATTTCCACTTCTTAGGAGACTCTTAAGAAAAAAAAAATCAACTCACAGATTAGGAAAAGGTATTTGCAAAACACTTATCTGATGAAGAATCTGTATCCGGAATAAAGAAATCTTCTGACTCAATCATAAGGCAAACAACCCTATTAAGAAAATGGGCAAAAAATTTTAACAGATACTCCAGTAAATCATTAATTGCTAAGGAAATACAAAGTCAAGAACAGTGAAATAACTATTTCACACCTACTAGAAACGGTAAAATTTTAAAAATAAAAATATAGGGGCACCTAGGTGGCTCAGTGGGTTAAAGCCTCTGCTTTCAACTCAGGTCATGATCCCAGCATCCTGGGATCAAGCCCTGCATCGGGCTCTCTGCTCAGGAGGGAGCCTGCTTCCCCCTCTCCCTCTGCCTGCCTCTCTGCCTACTTGTGATCTCTATCTGATAAATAAAACCTTTAAAAAAAATACAAATACAAATACAAATACAAAGTACTAAGCAAGGATATTAACCAACTGGGACTCTCATATAACACTGACAGGAATGAAACACTTTGGAAGAACCACCAGTTTGCAAAATTGGGCAGTTTCTTAGAAATTTAAACATACACCACACTTCTTTACCCAATATAAGTGAAAAAAAAAAAATGTCCACTGAAAGACTTGTATGTGTTAATAGCAGCTTTATCTGTAATAACCAGACTGGAAACAACTCACATGTCTACCTACTGGTGAACGGAAAGCAAACCATGGCACATCCACTCAACAAAATAATACTCAGCAGTAAAAAGGAATGAGTGACTGACACACGCAAACGACAGGACTAGATCTCATGAGCACTAGGTTAAGTGAAAGAAGATGGCCAAAACACCACATACTCCACCTGTATGGCATTCTGATAAAAGCAAAATTGTACGAACAAAAATCAGTGGTTGCCAGGGCTAGGGAGAGAAGAGGGAAGGACTGACCAAACGGGGTACAAAGAAAATTTCTGAGATGAAGAAAATACTAGGGCTCTTTATCATGATGGTGGTCACATGACTGCATACATGTTTTTTTAAGTAGGCTCCATGCCCAATGTGGAGCAGATCACAGGGCTTGAACTCACTGCCGTGACCAAGACCTGAGCTGCAATCAAGAGTCAGACGCTTAACTGAGCGACCCAGAGTCCCTGCACATGCTTTTAATATTCACCAAATGGTACACCTAAGAAAGGTCTACTTTCCTGCTGTGAATTACACCGCAATAAAGCCAATCCTGAAATAATGGCAACACAAATTATCAATAATCTCATCAAGACAATAGCAAAGATTAAGTAGATTAGACATATATATGTATTTATACTATACTGAATTTATAAATGCAACTACCCAGGGGAAACGGGTCATTTCACAGAACTGAGATAAACTAGATATTTAAGGAAAGAAAATATAAATGGCCCCTAAATATATAAAAAAAGATGCTTAATGTCATTAGGCATGAGGGAAAACCTTATTAAAATCACAGTGGGATACTGCTGAACATGACTGATTAGACTGGCAAAAATTAAAATGAGATGATACCAAGTTCTGGGGAAGGTGTGACACTATAGGCATGTTCATACACTGTGGGAGTACAAACTGGTACAACCATTCTAGAGAACTCCGGCCTTACCAAGCTGAATAAAAGGATACCCTATGATTCTGTCACTGTAATTATCTATACCATAGAAAACTCTTACCCATGCATTAGGAGCCACGCCCATGGTAATATACTCTTGGCTCTGTAACAGACAAACACAACCTGGGAACATTCCAATTAGCCACCAACAGTAAAATGGATAAACTGACCTAAATTCTGACGCAGGAATAGTATACAGCTACGAGAAATGAATGACTCAGGTACGAACTCAAACATATCAGCACGGTTCAATCTCCAACGTGCTTAACGAAATAAGCCAGTTGCAATACAGGTTGTACAGGTAGAGCCCTAAACAGGAAAACTCAGTAAGAGGCTGTTTAGAGAGATGTAAAAATGTGATTTAAAAATATAAGGAGAAACAAGAGACCATTTAATCCACAGTTCAGGGTAATAGTTACTCTGAGGCAGAAACGGTGGGGAGTCATTGCAGAAGGGGTTACAGGAGAGATAAAATATGCACCATATTATGTTTCTTAAATTGGGTGTTCAATACTGTACCTTATCATTATTCTCTAATCTAGACCTGTATGTTACATAAATTCTTTTCTAAGTATTACATTAAAAATAAAGCACTTTGCCTAATTATAGAAGACCTAGATTCCAGTTTCTGGCTCTGCACTGGAGAGCTACACAGCCACGCACACGTCACTTCACCCCACTGGGTCTTACTTCTACCATCTTTAAAATGGGAAATTTCGCCCAAACACATTACTGTCACAAGTATAAAGGAAAATACTGTTAGAGAAGACTCCATGAAAATTAGGCAAAAAAGCAAATTTTTAAAAAGTGACGGACAAAAAGAACATACCTGCCAAACACCCTATCCTCAGTGCTTAGAGCAACATCAATATACTCAGTAAATATCTGCAAAATGAATGAATTACTGTTTAACAAAAAAAGAATACACCTAATATGCAAACAGTTCCAAATAAATCATTTAGAAAAAGACCATCTAATAACATATCAGAAAAAAACTTGTCAAATCAGTATGATGTACACCTAAAACTAATGTAACATCATGTGCCAATTATGTTAATTAAAAAACATTAAGAAGAAATATAAATGACAAATGGTTTTTTAAAAGTATGGACCACCTGAGTTACACTCAAAGAAATTCAAACTAAAATAACATTGAAATGGTGTATGGGAAAAAAAAAATGAAATGGTGTATGAGAGAGGGATTTCTGTTGTCATTTTTGCTAATAGGTAGGAAAATGTAGAAGATTGATACATCCATTGTTAATGGAGCCATAGAGGAGGAAACCTATTTTTTTTAAGATTTTATTTATTTATTAGACAGAGATCACAAGTAGGCAGAGAAGCAGGCAGAGAGAGAGGGGGAAGCAGGCTCCCCACTGAGCAGAGAGCCCGATGCAGGGCTTGATCCCAGGACCCTGAGATCATGACCTGAGCTGAAGGCAGAGGCTTAACCCACTGAGCCACCAAGGTGTCCCTCTTTGGAGGGAGTTTAAACCGATGGCATAGAACCTGGTGAGGCTGTCAATTCTCAGAATTCCTGGGGAAGCGATTCAGGCCTCCACAGGACAGAACTGTCAGGAGGCTAATGAAGGTAAGTCCATTTTATCTAAATTTCAAGACTTAGTATTTATGAGTTTCTGTGTCTGTGTGTGAGTGTGTACGTGTGTGCGCGCGTGTGTTGTGAAAAATAAACACGAGACTGTTAGCAGCCGTTGATTCGGGAGAAGTAACAGGAGAAATACGAGGCTATTTTCACATTTTACTCTAATTTACCAAACTTCTTCAACAAGGATGACATGTTGGCACTTTCTCATTTAACTTTTAAATTTTAAAAAGGAAATGTAAATATAGTTGGAGACACTACGAAAATTATATGACAGACATCCAGGTACCTACCCAAACAGATAGAAAAGTTGACAGTTTGGCAGATTTTCCTTACAACTCTTTTCTTTTGAGAAATACAAATTTCCGAGGCACCTGAGTAGCTCCGTTGGTTATGCGACTGACTCTGTTTCTGCTCAGGCCATGATCTCAGGGTGATGAGATTGAGCCCCACATCGGGTTCCACGCTCAACAGTCTGCCTCAGAGTCTCTCGCTCTCCCTCCTCCTCTGCCCCCTCCCTGGTCACACACTCTCTCTCTAAAATAAATAGAATCTTTAGAAAAATAAAAAATAAAAATAAAACAAATAAATCTTTAAAAAAAAAAACTACAAACTACCCCCCACAAGAAAAATACAAACTTCCAAACAGATTTAAGAGACATTTCTCTTTCTCCTTCTGCTCTCTCTATCCTCAGACAGTGTTGCTGTCTTGAACCCGGATCTTTTTTCACCATGGTTCTATACTTTTTCTACATACGTAAATATCCATAAAAATAAATTGCACTGTTTTTGTTATATTAAAAACCATGCATTTTAATGCGAAATGTAATAACACTTTCATGGTCATGTTGTGAGACTTTCCTGAAACATATGTGTCAAAGTATCATCCGGTAAACACAGTCTGACAGTGTGGGTTTGACTGTTTTGGAAGCTGGTGGGTTGGTGATGAGCCTCCTTTCAGAGCATGTGTTGAAAGACACGAAAACCTTTGCATGGAGGTCTGGAGGACAAAGAAGTTTGGATTAGTGTTTGTTCCTTAGGCACAAGGACCCTGAGAGAGAAAAGTACCCAGATAACGGGCCATTGCTGCCATCTGGTCCCTGCTTAGCCAGTGAAGAAGGAGCTATTGTCAAAGGAAACTCAGGGAGACTTTGTGATAGTGATGTCAAGGTGTGGCACAGATGTCTGGATCCAGCTCTCTGGAAACCCAGCCATGACACTGTGGGGGTCCATTCACAACAGCAAGGACAGCAGGCAACCAAGGCCAACCATGAGGGAGAACAGAGTGGCCCATAAGTGTCGACTATAGCCCATGGCTGCTTTAGGAGCCAATCTGAGGCTCCCCTTGGGTACCCCAAGAAACAGTTAGGAAAGAAGTAACTTCTCAAGGGAGGTTAGAGGCCCTACACTGTGGGTGCTAACAAGAACAGACACCTGGATTTCATGTATTTGTTTAGTAAACACTGAGTGTGCACCTGTTGTGTTCAGGGTCTCTAAGGCCCTAGAGAAACAGTGGTGACAAACTATGGCACACAGTCTGTGTTCTCGTGGACGCGACAGGGCCATGAGCGAAACAGAGCAGGGTCCTGTGATCAGGGGCTCTGGAAGGACGAGTCACTTTCAATATGATGATCCAGCAAGGCAGAGAGTCCATCACAAGAAGAAAGCAACCATGTCAAGCTATGGAGAAAAAGGGTTGTAGTCAGAGGAAACAGCAAATGCAGAGGCCCAGGGGACGCAGCTAGGATGCTGTGTTCAACGAACAAAAAGATTAGTGTGGGTGAAGGTTCTGAGTGACAAATGGTAAGTGAAGGTTAGAAAGGCGTGCAGACCCTTGCAGAGGAGATAAAACTGAGATTGTAGGACTATCACAAGGGTTATTAATGTTCACATGACCATGTATGCACTCATAGATCTGGAGAAATCTAACACACGTGACTTGCAGTATGAACAACTCTTCCCTACGTAGAAGGAATTGCATCTTGAAGGCAGAGATTATTGGACTGCTGAAACAGGTGCCAGAACACGGGACTTATGCTCCAGATGGTTTTGGGAGCAACTAGAGCTCTGGCCCTTCCTCCTCATATGACTTTCCAGGGCCTCAATTTCTGCCACCGAAAAACGAAGCTAATAAATACAATTCTTTTTTTTTTTCTTTACCTCGCAGAGCAGTTATGTGAACAATGAATCATGTGTACATACTGTGTAAGGAGTTAATTCCCTTAAAAGGTATTAATTCTAGCTCACGAGCATCCTTACACAAAAGAAAGTTCTGTGACTGATGTCAAAGGAACAGAGTACATGTTCCTGCCACAGTAACCACATAGAGTCAACTTTTATTTTTTTTTTTGTTTAAAGATTTTATTTATTTATTTGACAGAGAGAGATCACACGCAGGCAGAGAGGCAGGCAGAGAGAGAGGAGGAAGCAGGCTCCCTGCTGAGCAGAGAGCCCAATGCGGGGCTCGATCCCAGGACCCTGAGATCATGACCTGAGCCGAAGGCAGCGGCTTAACCCACTGAGCCACCCAGGCGCTCCTAGAGTCAACTTTTAGTACCCCAGCTAATTGAGAAAATTGTTCAGGTAATACAAATTTTGTTTTATTTCCCTCTGAAATAGAGACTATTTTATAGCATACTGACTTTATAATTATGTTTAGCCTGACTTCTTATGTTATTTGCAGGCCTCTGAAAATGAACATTTCCAAAACTGAATTCCTTCAGCCCCCACGGAAGCCCCGGTTCTCGCGTAGGCTTTGGTTGGCATTACACTGTGCACCCATACCCAGAGTCAAAATACTTCCACTCTGTGCCCACTCTGTGCCCCTTATCCCCACTCCCGACCAATCACCGAGACCTCTCACTTCTAACTGAGACATCTCTTGTACATCTGGACCCTTACCTCCCATTCTGTAGACGTATCCTCCCTGGAGACCTCCTTGCCCGTCTGGATGACCAAACACTTCTGTTACTTCTGGGGCACTCACTGTGGGCCAGGCCCTGCTCCAAGCCCTTTACAATCTTCAGATTGCCCCAGGAAGAAGGTACTAGTTATTATTCATAGTTTATAAGCAGGGAAACCAAGGCACAGAGTGTCTGAGCACCCTTTTCAAGACCACCAAGCCGATAAATGGCAGAGCCAAGATTAGGGAACCCCTCCCCCACACCCAGTGAGTCTTAATCTAGGGTCTAAATGCATAAAAACTCCTCTGTGCCAGGGCCTATGTCACCTGACTTCCCCCTCACTCTGGACTTCCCTCCACATTACTGCCTTACAGAATTTTCCTCCAAAATGAATCTGATCTTAATAACATCCTATTGGCCCATCATTGCCTACAGGAGGCACTTCCTAACAGGAAAAATAACTGCCTTTACCCCTCAGCCCTAATGACCTTTCTCATCTATCATCTGATTCCATAATCTATCCACGATCCTACTCCCAACCAGCCTTGGTGCCCTGAGATTTTCACAGCATCGTGTCCAGACTTCCCTGCCTCTGCAAATGCTATTTTTCCTACTTGAAAAGACACTCCCCAGGGGCACCTGGGTGGTGCAGTTGGTTAAGTTCTGACTCTTGGTTTCGCTCACATCTTGATCTCAGGGTCATGAGATCTGTGCTCAGCGTGGAATCTGCTTAACATTGTCTGCCTTCCCCCCTGTACGCACACCCTCTCTCAAATAAATAAATGAATAAATAAGACACTCCCCCATTTCTCCGCATGTGGCAGTCTGACTTCTAGATACAGATGAAATGACACCGAGCCTCGGTTTTATCATTATACAACGGGCATCATAATTATTCTCTTCCTCAGCTCACAAGGGAACTCTGAGGGCCAAATGGTATTATGTAAAAACTTTGTGAGACCCAAATACATTCACGGTGGGGAATAAGCAAAGCTCTTCAACTGAAAGGTTTTACAATCTTCCCCACTCCCTGCAACCAGCCTTGGAAGGAGAAAGGATTCGTAGCCTTCTTTTTCTTGGACTGGTGAGATGAAAATGGGAAGCAGAAAGGAGACAGTCGACCAGTCAAAACGTCATAGGTTAGAGGGTTTGTACTGAAAAAAGGAGGGGGTTACTATGACCCACTACTTAAGTATGTACAGACCCATAACAGGAAGAAAGACGAGGACAAATTTCAGATGGTTTGGATGTGTTCTATGCATTCCCCCTGTCATGTCTTCTCAAGAGAGATACAAATAGGTCTTCAATGGTTCTGAGTGTTTCTGACAAGGGTTTCTTTAACAGCTGTATCAGTAGAAGACTACCACACACACACAGGATTTATACAGCTCACCCTTATGGGTATAAGCTCCCCACAGAATCACATTCTACCATGCAGGTAAATGCTGTCTTCTGTCTGCTTGCAATGACCTGTGTTTATCCCCCAGGTCTGCGCTAACCTGCATATCACAATGTCCTGTTAGCAAGACTTACACACACACACACCCCTTCTCTACCTTACACATAGGTCCTGAGTGCCCAATGATAAGGATTAAATGGTATTTACCTTCATATTCCTAATACCTTCCATGGGTCCTAGCCCTGGTTGCCTGAAGAGACAGAAATCCCCTGACAAGGAAAGGGCACAGTTCAGTGTCTCCCTTCTAACTCCTTTTATTCTAAAGATGTCCACAGAGAGAAGTCTTTATGTTCTTAGAGCTCATTTGTTAGTTCTAACATTTGTCACACACAGTGCTTTACAGAGAAGGAAAAGAGGATCCCACCAGGAGACGAGAGATCCAAGGCCTTGGGCCACCTCTGCCATCAGCTAGCAAGGTGCCCTACACAGGTCAGGCCAAGCCCTGGCTTCAGTCCCTCCCCTGGGAAGTAAGAAATCTGAACTCGGTGGTCTTTACAGATTTCTAAGCTCTAAGATTTAGTGATCCCTTAATAACCCTTGGCCCTACATGTCTGGTGGGGGCTAGGAGGGTGAGGGGACAAAAAAAAAAAAAAAAAAAGCTCTCTGAGGAAGAGGTTTTCACTTCACTCCAGTTTCTATTTTCCTTGGACTACTCTGTCCCTTCTCACCCTCCCCAGCAGAAAGCTCTGTTCTTCATACCTGATCAGGTGTCCTGAAAAGAAATAAAGGCCAGAGAGGATGCAAAATGATTTGCAAAGAAGCCAAGAGGGGAACTCTGTAACTGTGTATTTTTCCACTCCATTCTAATTTAAAACCACTTACAAGTGACAACTCCCAACCCGAGGCAGGTGCCGTGTGGTAGCTCATTATACCCTCAGGACCCCGTGTAAATCTTTTTTCTGAGAACAGCTATTGTCTTCCAAGGAAAAGCTTTTAGCATAATGGCAGGTTGAATAGAACATTGCTTTTTGTGAGAATATTTTTAAGAAAAGAAAAGAAAGGTGTTCTTGAACGACCACAAATGCAGCTTCTTGCCTCCCCCACCTCAGGCCCCCTGGAAAGAACAGCGCGTGCCCACAGGAGACCCTGGTGGTGCAGTGACACCATCTCACCTCCGGAGACACAAAAAGGTTATGCTCTGCTCTTCTCGGTGACGACTGCAGGCTGGAGGTGTCTGCGGTGGCAAAAAATAGCAGGTCCGCCCCCTCCCATCTACCTTTGCTGTTTCCTGGCTCCTCGGGAATCACTGAGTCAGTGACAAGTCACTTCAAGATGAGAGTTTCTAATAAGAGAGTGTTGTCTTCCCTTGGAAAATTCCCCCAGATTCGTCCCTCCACTCTGGTTAACTCATGAGACCAGTGAAGACAACACTGTTTTTTTGTTTTGTTTTACTTTGTTTTAGAGAGAGAGAGAGAGAGAGAGCATGAGGGAGGTAGGGGCAAGGGACAGAGATTTAAGAGAGAGAGAGAGAAAGCACAAGAGGGGGGTGGAGAGAACCTCAAGCAGCTCCCGGCTTAATGTGGGGCCCAGCGCAGGGCTCGATCTCACAGCCCTGAGATCATGACCTGAGCGGTCATGGACCTGACGCTGAGCCCCCAGGCACCCAAGACAATATTTCTGAAGCGTCTGAATGCATCGTTGTCCAAAGGGGGGAAATTTGGCAATAAAGCTCCTGAAAAAAAGGAAGCATCCATCGCAGAAACCTAGCTCCCCAAACTAAAAAGGGACCCAACCTCCTCTGGGTTGAAATGGTAATTTAGAATATGAGTTTGTGGAGGAAATGGAAAAGTCAACAAAATGACGGAAGTTGCTCCTAAGCAGTGCGTCCTCCTCGTGCACCTTTCCCAGGACTCTCCCAGTGAGGCAGATCCTTAAGGAGGGGTCCGCCCTGGAACTGAGGGTTAGAGGCCTGGGGTCTCTACCCTGAGCCCCCACCTGCCACCCTGGTGGCCTCCAGCTGCTTTTTCACCAAAGTGAGCCTTAACTTTGCCACCTGCAAAATACAGATAACTAACAGCAAGCGGAGGAAGGTCTGTGACCTCGGAGACAGCCCTTCTGCAGGCCCGGCTGGGGGACAGCCCAGCCTCGGAGACACAGGACCATTCTCCTCTCTGGGTTTCTCACTCACTTTCACTAGGGTTTTAGTAAACAGTGACCTTCAGTACAAATCCAAAAGCACACACCACACACACACACACACACACACACACACACACACACCGTCTGTGAAAAGTACATAAACTTAAGAAAATATGACTTCTCAACTCTCTACTTCTACGCTGCATATTCAAAGCATCTGCTCATGGAAGTACTTACTGTACTTTAGTTTATGAAGGATCTGACCATGCTAAGGGTAAATATGCCAGATCACCGCTAGTCGAGGGAACCTAGTCTCCGAAAACACTAGCAGCAGCTTCCGGGATCGGTCTCATCTGCCACACCTGTCCCCAGACCTGCTCCAACCCGGCAGGGCCTCTGCCCCTTTCTTTTGGATGCTGTTCACTCCGCACTCACACTCTGCTCTACAAATCCCAAAGGCCCAGGGTTCCTCCAACATCTGGAACCCTCCCAGGCAGCAAGGGCCTGGACCTGCTAATTTCCCCCTGCCTCATCCACTGAGAGCCCGAAGCTAGGATGAACTGTTTGTCCTTTTGTAACGGTACCTTTCATCCTGAATTTCTCAAGCCTGTCTCCTCCGTAATGATTACAGGGGCAATTTCTCAGACAACTTCACTGTTCGCTGTCGCACTGAAAAGGTCAGAGAGTGACTTTGCTCTTGGAGCTCTGCCAGCATTTTGGCTCTGAGGTGTGAAGTGAGTTTCCTCTCTTGGGAGCACCGAGAGGAGGCACCGGCCCCCTCAATTCTCCAGACAGCGAGAAAAGTTGCACCAGGGAAGCTGGCCTACCACTGAGCTGAAAATATATTTATCAAGAAAATAAGGCGAAATGTTTCCAGGAAAATATCTTAAAAAAAAAAAATTTCTTTTGAAAAATAAATCAAGCCAAATTAATCCTTCAAGGAGACTCCCTGGAGTCCAGACCCCAGGAAGGAGTAAAAGTAATCAATAAATTGTTCTGATCATCTCTAAGCCAGGACTTTAGCCCGACCATCAGGGGATACAGCCTCAAGTAAGGAGCCTTTCTCTCTGGGCCCCAGAGCCACACTTTTATTTCTTGGGTTTCTAAAATAAGCCTGGGGATGCCTGGGTGGCAGTTAGCCATCTGCCTTCCATCTGCCTTCGGTTCGGGGCATGGCCCCGGGGTCCTGGGATCGAGTCCCGCATCGGGCTCCCTGCTCAGCAGGCGCCCGCTTCTCTCTCTGCCTGCTGCTCCACCTGCTTGTGTGTTCTCTCTCTCTTTGTCAAATAAATAACATCTTAAGATAAAATAAAATACTGAAGCGATAATCCTCCACAGTGGAAAGAAAGTCTTTCAGTGCATGAACACCTCTGGTGAGTGGCAGCCACTGCACCAGAAACTAGCCAAACCACAGCTAAATACTCCTGTGACCTGAAAGCGGCCTAGTCTCTGGGAGGGGGAAAGCTGGTGAGATAACGGGGGCTCTCCTGGAGGGAGGCTTGAGGTGCTGGCTCATTTGCTAAGTAAGTTTCCTGCCCTAAAGCAAGGCATCCCATTTTTGGTTCAAAGGGAGTTAAGTAGTTTTATTACTGATTTACAGGCATGGTTAATTGCAATTTGGAGGGTAGGTGGTGTTTATATCGCTGGATTTTTTTCTCTCTCAGAAACACAGCAGTGGCATATATTCATATGACATACATAAACACACACACACACACACACACACACACACACATATTACCCTGCCAAGGAAGCAGTTTATTCTGTAGCCCAGGATCTGTAGCCGATGGTCCGAGACTCTGTTCCCAGCAAGACGGCCCAGCCACGCCACCACAGCTCTGCACCAGGACCTGTGGGCTCTGAATCCTCTCTCCGCCCTGCCTTCCCGCCAGAGTATGTGAAACGCCCACCACACAAAGGTTTCCACTGGGTTAGGAAGGGAAAATAAAATTCACTGTGAGCAGGAAGAGGGTAATACGCTTATTTGTGCTCAACCTAGTGTGAGTTACTTTAACAGCTACGCTAGCATCTCATGTGAGGACACGATACTGGCAGGAGGGAAAGTTCTGGTTCAGAGTGGAACTGGAGCACCTCTTCAAATGGCTGTGTTAGGACATCCGTTGGGTGTATGGACTCTGGAATCAGAATAATAAAATCGGACACTAACGGGGCACCACCATCGAACCTCCCTGAGTCTCCACTTACCTCATCTGTAGAATGGATGACTTCAACCATCATAACAAAAGATACCAAGCCGCTGCACAGTGCATACAAAGACGACTTTCAGTGTACTAGCAAGGTAGGCTGCCACTCATCTTCCATGACTTGGCAGTAAAGGATAAGGATGGTAGCACAGGCAGAGCACTAGGCTTTGTCACATTTTAGCTGTGTGACCTCAACTTAGTCCCAGGATTGGCTACACAATTTGCAGGACCCACTGCAACATGGAAACGCAGGGCCCCTTGTGGAAAACCTTTTTAAGAACTGAAGCAAGGTGCCCAGCCCTTCTTCTAAGCATGGGAACGGGGCCACTGTGCATTTGGCACACCTAAGAAGAATGGTTCTCATCCGTCCTCTCTTGTGGAGCAGAGCCCTGGTTTCAGCTTGATGACCACCATTTGCAAGTCTATTGTGCCCCAAGAAGAATGAACAGCATTCATGGCACCATCATCTGGGCCCTCCCCACTCCTATGTGGGATATTCCCTTTTTTTATAAAAGAAGAGAACACAAGCAGGGAGAGGGAGAAGCAGACTCCCTGCTGAGCGGAAAGCCAGGCACAGGACTCGATCCCAAGACCCTGAGATCACGACCTGAGCCGAAGGCAGATGCTTCACCACTGAGCCACCCAGGCGCCCTCAGATACCTCTGAAGATGAACAACAGCTGGACCTACCAGCACTTTTTTTTAAAGACTTATCTATCCATTTGAGAGAGAGAGAAGCAGGGGGTAGGGAAGAGGGAGAGAGAGAATCCCCACTCGGACCCCCTGCTGAGCAGAGCCCAATGCAGGACTCGATCCCACGACCCTGAGATCA